>NW_006286231.1:3708173-3715759 GCF_000327345.1 Myotis davidii
GGTAAGAGCACTGAGCTGGAAGTCAAGAGATCTAGATCCCAAGGCAGGTTCTTTCACCAGTCAGCTGTGCTACTTCACACAGGGCCAGTCAGCTTTCTGAACTCGGTTTTCATCTGTAAAAAGTCAATTTTGGCTCAAACGCTTACAATTTTGATGCAATTTTATGATTTTACACAGTTGTTAATCAGTAAATTTTTACTTCACTGAAAGTAACTACCTCCTTTATATTTTAACCAACAATGTTGCGGTTTTAAACATTTCCAACAAGCAAAGTCAGAGGACAGGAGAAAGAATGTAAGAAGCTTAAATTCATGCTTGCAAGATTAGAAACAGTCCTGATATTCTTCAGAGTTCGTACATTTGAATTCCATAGCTATGTTTTGATTCGAAATACCTTCCTTTTCCCTAGACAAATCAAACCCTCACTAGGAAACAAAAAAACTACATTACACTCATACTATTCCTTTCAAGATGTTGACATTCTGCCTTCCCATTCAGCGGCCCAATCCCCTCTGTGGACCCAGAGGGTTCGTGGAATTATATTGTAGCAGAGCCTGAGATCAATGACCTGCTGAGAAAAATACAAAGTTCTAAAAAAAAAAAAAAGAAGAGAGGCATGTTAGAATTCTCTGTGTAATAGAGTACGAGACTATTATGTAGAAGGATATTTTAGCATCCCAATAGTACAGCTGTCACACTTGGCCTGCTTCCTGATGCCTGAATGTTGCCCTTATTTAGGAATTGCTGAGAAGTTCTCATACCATGCAGTGTGAAGGCTGGTTTGTGAACTGTAACCTATGTTCGCAATAAATAAACTTGGCTTTGTTTTCAGTATCAAGTCTTTGACACGACTAGTGCCAGAAGAAGATAAATGCTGCATGGAAAACCCAGCAGCAATATGTTCTTCTACCATTCCCAAAAATCATAAGTCAAACTCTTACTTATTGAAATTTTTGTCATTGTTTGTTTCATAGTGACAGTGTGCACTGTCCCAGGGGTGACTAATGGCTCTGCTATAGCCTTTCCCAGCTCCCTAATTTATAATAGTTCAGGACGGGGTGGGGGTGGGGGGCAAATTGTTTGACAATGGAGGTTGAATATATTTTTAACATTTTTCTTTCAAAATGGAAATCAATGTGTTCTCTTAGAACAGTGATTTGTTGTCTTTTTAATCTGAATTTCTACTGTTCATAGTAGTGCATCAACTGAAAGACCATGATTATGGAATTTGTGTTTTCTTATGTGGCATATGTGTCAAAATCACCACAGTGCACAAATGTGGACAGGGGAAATAGCAGGCGTAGAGAAGTGTGGAATGTTACCTTCATTTTATTGTACTTTATGTTCAGAAAAATGCTTCTGTTGAGACTTTAAATGATACTTGTAGGGATGAAGTTCCAAAATCTTGAAAGTGATATATGGCATGCATCTCACTGAAAGGGCATGTGGGGCCAAGTTAAATTATTAATTTCCTACTCCATTCATCTGATATACAACAGAAGTGAGCAGGCTCAGAAAATAACTAGCCCATCCTATAAAGGGATGATGTGCCCCTTGAAGCCCCTATCCTTACTAAAACAACAGCAAATGTAATAGGTAACTTTTAGTGAGCACTTAGTATGTACCCTGCATTTTAACTCATTTCATAATCACCAATAACTCTTTGAGGATGGTGCTGTTATTATGCCCACTTAATAGAAGAAAAGAACTGAGGCCTTTTGAGGTTACATAAATTGCCCTATATCACACATTCAGCACGTGACAGAGCAGAATCCAAATCCAGAGAGTTTGAACTAGTAGTCCCTAAGGGAACTGGCATATTCTTAATCTCCTTTAATCATATCTACATGCATACAGTCTTCTTTCCTGCTGCATAAACAGAAATCTTTAAATTATATAGAATTCATTCTGTTTGAAAGAAGTTATATTCCTTAGGTTTACATTCTGTTAGCCTAGATAATCAAGAATTAAATATGTGTACTTAATATTTCTTCTATTTGAGTTAATGTGTCCCATAATGTAATCTCAGATATTAGTTGAGTTAATAAGATGTGACAACCAATTCTCACCAGTCTTGGATCATATTAGTTTTTCTATATCTTAATAACTCATAATTCAAAAACATAATTAGATTTTCTTATTGGCTTTGCAGCAAGAATGCTGATTAAATACAGATTAGAAAAATGCACTTTAATAATTATTAAAAATTTTTGCTAATGAAGCCAAGTAACACTTTGGAACCTAAGTTTGCATAAACTTTCTCTCTCTCTCTCATATATATATTATTGTAACTAGAGGCCTGGTGCATGAATTTGTGCACATGTTGAGTCCGTCTGTCCTGTCCAGATGGCTAACTGGGGGTGGGGCTGGCTGGGGGGAGGGGCCGTGGGTAGTTAGCCAGCTGGCCCCATCCCGCCCCACCCCAAGTTGGCCCCAATCAGGGGGGAATGCATGAATTTGTGCACTGGACCTCCAGTATTTAAGTAATGTCTGTTGCCGTAAACTGTTATAGGAACTGAAGAGAAATACAGGTGTCAACAAATATATATATTTGAATTTACTACCATTGTCTTGGTTTAATTAATATCTTGCAATGGAAACTTGCCAATGAAAAAATTTAAAAGCATACAGATTTTTTCCCCACAAAGGATTTTCTCTAATGGGATTAATTTATATCCTATCCATAATTAATAGTTTTGCAATAAAGCTGTATTTCTCAGTGGTTTTAATGAAGGGTTGTTGTCTCAAATTTTTGGAAAAAGATAAACAAATTTGGGAAATAGTACCTACTTTAGATATTCAAAATACACTTTAGCTTAGTAAAAGGTCTGAGGAGTCCCATAGTAAAGAAACCTATTGAATGTGTTTAACTTATTGTTTCTCTTAAAATATGACCAGATAATAAATGTTTAAGCACTTTTTCCTCTATTTAAGCTACCATCAACTTAATGGTCACCATTTTTTTATATACCTGAAAGAAAAAGTTTACAATCTATAATAATTAAAGCATAATAAGCTGATTAGACCAGATGTCCTGGAGGAAGCCAGGGCTGCAAGGGAATCCCGGGTCTCAGGTGCCTACCAGTGGCCAGAGGAAAGCCCGGGTCCCAGTTGCCTACCAGTGGCCAGAGGGAAGCCTGTGGCAGCAACCAAGAGAAGGAAGGCCCACTCTTGCATGAATTTCGTGCATCAGGCCTCTAGTTAAACTATAATATAAAACTCCCTTTCACTCAGGATTATTTTGTTCCTATCAACCAAAGGTCACTGTTACCAACAGGAGTCCCCAATTTGGGGTGTGGTAAAGGCGGACAGAGATTTTATTCAGTGCAAGCAACTCAACTGTAAAACAGCATGCTGTGAAGCAGCACGGCTAAGAGGTGGTCCCAGTGCGGTAGCCCTGCTGTTATGGCTTTGGTGTTACAGCTTTGGTGTTAAAGCTCAGTTCTGGAAAGATAGCTCCACTCTGGTGAAACAGCATGCTGTGAAGCAGCACAGCTAGGAGGTGGTCCCAGCCCTGCTGTTGTGGCTTTGGTGTTACAGCTTTGGTGTTGAAGCTCAGTTCTGGAAAGATAGCTCCACTCTGGTGCTACAGAGCCAGCAGATGTTAGAGTTCCATCCAGGTAAACAAGTCTTCAATGATTGAAAGCGAAAATGCTCCTTGGGAGCCAGAGGGGAGCTGACTTAAACAGTGAGAAGTTTCCATCCCTGGTCCCTGATTAGTCAGCCCTCATACAGATGAGGGCTCCAAATCCTCACAGTCTGATTGGTCCATAAGGGACTGTCCTGATTGGTTGGAATGGAGCCACTCTGATTGATCAGTGGAGATGCTAATGAGGATGTAGCTGTGCAGTTCCAACTGGATGGGAAAGGTTTCAATCCTATTGGTTGAAATACAATTTCAGGAATTCCTTTGTAAGGGTCAGGTTGAAGGCGAGACTACAGTGCAAATAGGCAGTTCAGTGTGGAAAGCAGGCAGTTTAGTAGAAGGCTTCTCCATGAGGTGCAGTTTGTGTGAGATGCCCCAGTTTAGCAATGGTTGCTGCTCTGTTTATAAATATGAGCCCAATTAGTCCTTCTCAGCAGGTATATTCATTCTTGAGGTTAACATATTAAGGAACTGTTTTAGATATAAACTAAATCAGATACAACTTTTTTAAATCATATCTCATTCTTATACATACATATAGTTTTTTTTTCAAATAAATTGATAAAGTAACTTTACATTTTGAGGCTGACTTTTCGAATCACTTTTCATTGCAGATTTACTGGTGTGTATGTGTTTTCCATCCACTGTCATTCTCAATGCCCTCAAGATGATTGACGATATAGACTTTCTTAAAACATTATTATCCCTGGGATTTCTTCCAAGTCCCTGAAAACATTCAGCAAAGTTTAATCTTGTTACTTTCTTGATTTTACCAGAAGTATTAAAAGTTTTCAGACAATAATCAGGGTATATTTAAATGCCCATTTGTTTAAATGTCAACTAATTACTAAAACTACAATGGACTAGTTCATTCCACAAATAGAAAAACAAGTTTGTATATGCTCAAAAGGAGACAACTACTATATAGCTGTCTTCTCGCCAGAGGCAACTGTAAGATGTCATTGATTATAAAATATATCACCATTTCAGAGATGGTATAATAACATAATATTGTCATAGCACTGAAGCAACGGTTCTAGCTAGCATCCTGCAGAACTAGTGATTGACTAGACACAATTTGTGAAACACTATATGGACATATTTTGCTCGATCAGTCGCACACTAGAATCTTCTGGCTTATATTTAATTGTCAAATCAATAGAATAACTTCCAATTATGCCATTGCTGATTATTTCCATGAATTCAAGTTTGTTCAGAATCTTGGATAACATCTATTTTTCAGGACAAGGAGAATTTGCCAAGTGGATTCTATTTTTCATGGGATGATAATTACCATGTTTTGTAACATATCTCTATCTCGGTTTTTCAAAGTTTCTCTAGTGTTTTTTCTCTAAAAATAGTAGAGTGGGCATGATCATAGACTTTAATATTAGATGGATGTGACTTTCTAAGTCAGCTTGAGCAAGTTAACCATTTAATGTCCTAGTTTTTACATCCTTGAAATAAAAACAACAATAATAGATATGAATAATATAGAGTTTTAATGAGAAAGTATATACAAACGTGTATATTGTGGAATTAAGAACATGAGAACTCCCTTAAATAGTGCTATATCTGTTGTTCCAGTACTCCTTGGCCCTAACCATACCATACCATGCCATGATGAATAAATACTTGTCTTATTCCAAAAATTGTTTGAGATGGCTTTACTTAATTCTAAATTTTTATGATGCACTGGCTAGGAAATAGAGGGATACCTTTTCAGCTATAAAGTTAGCAGTATTTGTAAGATGAAAATAATTCAATTTGCTATGGGAAAGCACAGCTTTTCTTGTTTCTGAATTCATAAAATAATTACTGCTGAGAACTCCTATTAAAAACAAAACAAAGCAAAATTATGTAATGAAATACTCAAGGACCTCAGCATATTCACACTGCTCGTACAATACGTTTGAAAAGCTACTTTTTTTTGCCATCAATGAAAATGAATATCAAAATGCAGATACTCATTTAGATTTCACAAGGGTTAAAATAATAGAATCTAAATATAAAGTTATATATTAAGCTAAACTGATCCTAGATAAAATTTATACTATAAAATTGTATGGCATGTAGATTTTTCCAGCAAAAAAAGATAAATTAGAGTTGGCTAGTGTCCTTCATTAAAGCAAAGAAACAAAATCAAGTGAATCATTTCAAAAATATATTGTGTATGTGCAAAGGAACAGAAACAATAAAAGCCAAAAAGGAACATGGTTGGAGAGATCCTAAAATAAATATCATATGATTAATGAGTTAAATGAAAAAATATATAAAGTGAAAAATTTTAAGGATATAAGAATATATACCTGGACTTTAAAAAAAAAATGTTAAGATAGTGAAAGCCAAGTATCCTATGAAGGGCACAAAGCAAACAATTTTTAACATTTTTGTGTTGCCAAATTAAGTACCCAAAATTAAATATTTGCAACATCTATCCCCAATATTCTTGTATCAAGAGTGCTTATCCATCAAAAAGTGAACATGTCAATGAAAAACTGGGAAAGGGAAAGAATAGGCAGTTTATAAAAGAAGAAATGGCAAAGCCTATTGGAGAAGAATTGTCATCACTAGTAATCAATTTTAAATAATATTGAGTTATCGTTTATCTCCACATAACAAAAAGTGGTAAATTAAAGAATACATTAAGATAGTGTTCTGAAAGGGAAATTAGGTTCTTATCACTGTTACAAGGTATGTAAATTTGATATATCTTTCTGGGGAGCAGGTTAGTAATAGGTACGTTTTTTAAAGTCTTGAGATCAGCATATAATCTCTCAAAATGTTGCCGAAACCGGTTTGGCTCGGTGGATAGAGCGTCGGCCTGCGGACTGAAAGGTCCCAGGTTCGATTCCGGTCAAGGGCATGACTGGGTTGCGGGCACATCCCCAGTAGGAGATGTGCAGGAGGCAGCTGATCGATGTTTCTAACTCTCTATCTCTGTCCCTTCCTCTCTGTAAAAAATCAATAAAATATATATTAAAAAAAAGACTCAAAATGCATTGCTTCTAGAAATTATTCTAATGAAATAAGAGCATCATAAAAAAGATATAAAGATGTTCATTGATTTTGTATTCTGAAATGAGAAACAACTTCAATGTCTAGCTATAGGGAACTGATTAAGTAAGTTATTACCAACATGTAAAATAGAATGCCACAGAGGCATTAGAAACAAAGTTATAGAAGAGTTCAGTTGACCTGAAAAGTGTTCATGGCCTACTGTTTTAGGAATAAAACAAGTTATTAGTGCACATTGCAGTATAATTAAATCTTTGCAAGAAAATTTGTATCTATATAATTATATATAAAAAGAAGGCTGGAGAAATCATTACCATCATGCAAATATAGCTGTATTACAGATGGCTTTTAAAAAAATTTTATTGATCGATTTAGAAAGAAGATGGGAGAGAGAAAGATCAATTTGTTGTTCTACTTATCTGTACATTCACTGGTTTATCCTTGTATGTGTCCTGACTGGGAATCAAACTCACAACCTTGGTTTATAGGGATGACTCTATCCAATTGAGCTACTTAGCCAAGACACAGATGACTTTCATATAACTCTTTGTATTTACCTGTTTTAAAAATTAATCTGCAATGAGTACTAACTCTCAAATAACTGTTAAAATTTTGTAAAAGATAAACATATAAATTGTATGTCCTTTTTTTCTTAATATGGGGGATAAAAAAAACAGAAAACAAAAGACAAAATGCACAAGGTCTATCAGTAGTGGTTCATTGGCTCAATACCCCTCTTGCATTTTCTACAACATGTGTGAGTTAGGGAGCAGGTGACTATATACTCTGACTACTATAGCTTATGAAGGGTGGTAAACACTTCTTTGAAGGTCCTTACTTAGATTTTTTTCCCCTAGACATTGTGGATTTTATAGTTGATTTGCTTCAACTGATATCAAATTGACCTTTATTTTTAAAGGCA
>NW_006286231.1:3716673-3718186 GCF_000327345.1 Myotis davidii
TTCTTTAAGTTCACAGCAGTACATATTCATATGCATAAAACTCTAAGCTTTAGCCTACAGGTTATTCTATTATCAGGTATCCTGATTATAGGGGAACCAGAGCTCTTAGGCTTATTAGGCATCTACTAGGGAAGAACTTAAATAAGTTCATTATGATCTTCAATCTGTTTAAAAATTTAGGATATCCTACATATCTAAGTTTAATACTACCATGAAGTAGATTTTAAAATGATGAATAAAGGACAGGTTATTTAATAAAGTATAACAACGAATAAGTGTTATCATTTGCCTCTTAATCAAACTTGCATACCTGTAGTTAATTAAAATGCTTTTTTTTCTAATTCATAATGCATCTTTATCTTGTCAAAGCCTCTTCAGGTTTATGCTAATCTCATTGAAATATTTACCTTTATAACTTTCAACTCTTTAAGTTGCCTTTGAAAAAAATGTAAAAAAATTCATCCAATGCTTGTATTGCAACCTTCCTATCACACCCTAGTCTGTTTATTTGTCTTCCTCCACTAGAATGTAAACTCCATAGAGGAAGATACTTCTGTTTTGTTCACTAATGGATATCAAATGCCTAGTTAATGCACTTGGCATGTAATCGGAATAAAGTAAATAAGCTTCTGCTGACTTCATCTTGGCTTGGCCTCTGCTCTCTTTTTTTTCTCTTTCTCTTTCTCTTTCTCCATCTGTTTATTTTACTCTGCATTGGCCTCGCTATCTTAGGAGTTCTCTCTATGGCAGTCCCAGAAACTCCAGGCTTAAAGCATCCATATACAGAGCAATTCCACAGGAATTAGAGTGTCAACTTCAACCAGCAAATTCTCAGTACACATTGATTAGGCTGGATTGTTCACATATCCATTCCTGAGCCAATCATTATGATGAGTTGGGTGTAAGGTTGGAAAATGGAATGCTCTGGTTATCTTGAATGCTACTCAGAACTTGGCCTGAGTAACTCATGGGAAGCATCCCTTGGAAACTATTAGATATGCAGACTTTTGGGCCTCTTTTAAAACTAACAAAATTATAATCTGCAATTTAACAAGATTCCCTGGTGACATGCCTTTATCATGTGCCCACAGGTGAAGCTGGAAAGGTGGGTAGGAGAATGGAGTCACCAAGCCATCATATTGAAAGTGGGGAAGGGATGCTCCTAGCAGAAGGAAGTATGGGTATTGGCATGGGAAACAACAAATATCCACCACCACTACTATACTGGCAGCCATCAGCCTGGCTTGTGGCTGAGCAGAGCTCCTCCCATGTGAGAGCGCCCTGACCACCAGAGGGCAGCTCCTGCATTGAGAGTCTGCCCCCTGGTGGTCAGTGTGTATCATAGTGACCCGTCATTCCCAGTCATTCTGCTGTTAGGGTCAATTTGCATATTACCCTTTTATTATATAGGCTAGTTAACTTTAAATGATAACTTGTTCTCTTGCAAAGAAATGGAAAAATGCTTTTAAATCTTTTAGCAAAGCAATATTTTCATAAATGTAGACCCGAGTAG
>NW_006286231.1:3718218-3720950 GCF_000327345.1 Myotis davidii
GTATTTGTTGTTAGTCTGGGATTTATTTACCTTCTGTAATTGAAACTTTGTTGCAGCTCCAGCTCTGAGGCCGGCTGGCTTAAAGCAGGTTTCTGGGGTTTGTTTAGCTTCTATAATTGGAACATTGTTTCTTAGAGTGCAGCTCAGAGGCCAGCAGTGGCAGGTGGGGAACCTTGGCTTCCTCCATCACTGGAGCAAGCAAGCCTCCTGTTCGCTTCAGCTGCCTGGCTGCCGGCCACCATCTTGGTTGGCAGTTAATTTGTATATCACCCTGATTAGCCAATTGGAAGTGTGTCGGAGGTATGGTTAATTACCATGTTTGTCTATTATTAGATGGGACTAAGCACTGTGTTATGCCTTTTTCAGGCATTATTTAGTATTTACAACATCTAATAAGATGTTATCAGATAGGATACCTAAGGCTTCAAGAGATTAAATAATTTATTCAAAGTTTTTGGTGTGAGGCAATGGGAAGATTAATCTATAATATAATATCAAGTAGTAAGAAGTGCCCTGGAAAACAATTAGGCAGGAAAGAGGAATAGAGTCTGGCTCAGGATGATGGTATGGAGAGATCAATTTAGATAGGAAGGCCAAGGTGAATCTGAGGAAGTGAAGTTTGGACGAAAATTTGTATAAAGCGAAGGACAGCTCGTGAAAGTTCCAGGGTAATACCATTCCAGACAGGAAAAAGGATGAGTACAAAGCCATGAAGTGAAAATGACCTTCCCATGTAAAAAAAAAAAAAAAAAGGCAAAGTAAACAACAACAAAAATCCAATGTGGCTATGATGAAGTGACTATCGATGATTAATTCAGAGAGATAGCCAGAGTCAGTTCATGAGGATATTAAGCATTGGTTAAGACATTGTCAGTTATTCTTAGCACAGTAGGACATCATTTGAAGCTTTAGAGCAGGGGGTAGACATAATTTTTTTTATATTTAAGGTATATTGTCTAGGGAACAGACGATGATAAATAAGGGATAGATGGAGAAATGTAAGACGTCAGTGGGACTAATTAGGAGGCTATTACAATGCTAGTCTAGGCAAAAGATGAGAGAGGGTGGGACCAGCATGGTAGAGGGGAAGGTGGGAAGGGGCAGCAGGACTGGGGATATATTGTAAATGCAGAGCCAACAGAAATCACTAATAAATTGAATATGTATGTGTGAGATAAAAGAATTACTCCTCTGTTTTGCCCTGAGCAAATGGGTGGATATTTGTGCTAGTTACTGAAATGGAGAACCTTAGAGATGGAACAAAATGGAAAATCAAGAAGACTGTTTTAGACCTGTCAAATTTGAGATGCCTCTTAGAAATTCCAGTAAAATTCTTGGGTAAACAATTGTATAAACTACTTTAGAGAGGTTTAGAGCTAAGAGTTTAGAAAATAAGGCAGATGGCATTTTTAAGCCGTGGATCTAAATAATCTAATTCAGGTTCTACTTCATAGTCACTCATCTCTTTATATGACTTTGAAGACTATCATATAGGTGATTTCAGTTGCCATAGCACTTAACACAAAAAGATAGTCTTTTAGTGATCTGTTTTGTAAATGTTTTCAAGCCTTAAACTCCAGAATGGAAGTTCTAGACAAAATTATTTTGATAGTAAATATTTATCTGTTCAAAATGCCCAAAGACCTGGTTGTTTTCAATCTAAACACCAGCTAGAAAAGTCAATATTTCCTTAGAAGGAAATGGTTTGGCCTATAAATATCAGCGGAATGCTTTCCAGAACACTAAGGCATTTCTTTTTGTAAAACAAAAAAATCTGAAGAGACGGAACAGGAAGGGGAAAGCTAGAAGGTGATGGGCTCCAAGAGTGTTGCTACTTTTGAGGCTAAAAAACAAATAATGGTATTAGTTGCAGACATTTAGGTTGTCTAAACAATTGTTTCTTGTTTTGTAGAATGATTGATGGGCTTCACTGCTTGGTTGAAATAGAATATAGTAAATACTGGGCCATTTATTCTACCCTAATGTCTAGTTACTACTTGTCTTAAAGAAACCTATGAAATAGAGATCTTTCCAAAATAATCTCAGAAATAATTGCAATCTCATCACAATTATTTAGTCATTTTGGTCAAAGGTCACGACAGCCGAAACCGGTTTGGCTCAGTGGATAGAGCGTCGGCCTGCGGACCGAAGGACCGGTCCCAGGTTCGATTCCAGCCAAGGGCATGTAACTGGGTTGCGGGCACATCCCCAGTAGGAGATGTGCAGGAGGCATCTGGTCGATGTTTCTCTCTCATCGATGTTTCTAACTCTCTATCTCTCTCCCTTCCTCTCTGTAAAAAATCAATAAAATATATATTAAAAAAAAGGTCACGACATATTTTTATATAAAAGTTGGTGGTATTATTGTTTTTTTTTCTCAACTAGAAAGCATTTTCTTATGATCATCAATGTAAATATTAATTTTATGTATTCTGTTTTGATATGAAGTAAAGCTATACAATTTTAATATACACCTGTGAGTATATTCCATTTGTTTATTAGTTTCTATATGCTTATTTATTTACTACTTTATCCAAGTAGCTTATATTAACTCATAAAATGAAATAAGAAAAAAATAAATAAAGAAAAAATTAGGTCTATGATAAGCCTAGATAGAATAAACATTCAACAAGAAGAAGAAGGGAAAATTAGAACATGTAAGTGCCGTACATTGTTAAACATCATATTTATACAGTAAATTTCTCATGAAATCTGCAGGTGGTGAATAAATG
>NW_006286231.1:3720994-3723719 GCF_000327345.1 Myotis davidii
AAAGGCATTGGCTATTGAAATTTTTATTAAAGAAATAACACCTCAGTTAAGCTTTGATTATAAGATGCTAAATTAATAGCAATTAGTTGATTAATTATTCAATCTAAGAAGTACAAGTACTTGGTGATAAATATTTGCATCTGAAAAGTCATAACCAATGGGAAAACTATTTTTATGTCAATTTAATGTACTAATTAGATGTTAGTAAGAAAATCAGTGTAATAGCAGCTGCATATGCAATTGAATTTGATGGAATTATAATTACAGAAAAAAGACTGATCAAAATTAAACAGAGTGAAACAGCGCTAAAACCAAAATAGCACAAACTGATTTATGTTTTTCTGAAAAATTCCAGGTGTTGTCAAAGTGGATTATGGAGATGTGTCAGTCAGAAAAACACTGAGAGAAAATCTGAAGTGTAAGCCCTTTTCTTGGTACCTTGAAAACATCTATCCGGACTCCCAGATTCCAAGACGTTATTACTCACTTGGTGAGGTATGAATTATTTATTTTGGTTGAGTTATAAATGTATTTTGAAAATAGAGCAATATCTAAGGAGCTCAGTCTTTTTTTATGTTATGAATGAAATGCTTTAAGGGTATTTAGATCTGTTTTAAACGACTTCTTATATATTACCAGGACCATAAAGATCTTTACCATTGGGATTTGTAAAAGTATGGGGATAGTTTAAGACTGAATAAATAATATTTTCTTGTTTCTTTATCAATGGCTCCAAAACTTTTTGATCCTATGGACCTTATATTCCTCTCTAAAAATTTTTAATTTAATTTTTATATTAAATTTATTGGGTTGACATTGGTTAATAGAGTACATAGGTTTCAAGTGTATCTTACACCCTTAAAATTTATGGTAAACTGCGAAGATCTTTTGTTGATGTGGGTTATAACAATATTTACTGTATTGAATCTAAAACTGATAACCTTAAGATCTATTCATGAATTCACTAAAAAAATTGTTATATGTTAATATATATATAAGTAACATATTTGAAAATAATATATATTTTCCAAAGTAAAAATCAAATGGTAAGAAGATTAGCATTATATATAGTTTTATATGTTGCATTAATGTCTGGCCTAATAGAAGGTATTCTTAATGTCTGTTTCGCTATTCAATCTACTGTAATATCACACCCCATGTAGTCTCCGGAAGACTCCTTGTACATTCTGAGAAGTGACAGTGAAAACTGCAAGTAATACCTTAGTATTATTATTAAAATCATATTGACTGCCCTAACTGGTTTGGCTCAGTAGATAAAACGTCAGCCTGTGGATTTGAGGGGTCAGGGTTCGATTCTAGCCAAGGGCATGTACCTTGGTTGCAGGCACATCCCCAGTGGGGTGTGTGCAGGAAGTAGCTGATTGATGTTTCTCTCTCATTGATGTTTCTAGCTCTCTATCCCTCTCCCTTCCTCTCTGTAAAAAAATCAATAAAATCTATAAGACAATAAATAAATAAAATTGTTTTGACTTTGTGGGCCAACTGAGAACTGTTCTTTTTCAAAATATATATTATCTTTGCAAATACACAATTGCCTTTATCATAACTATACAAACACATATTCATAATATATATTCAATTGTTCAAAGTAAGAATTATTTCTTTTTGAATTATATCTTCCTGATTGGTAATTTCCACCTAATGGGTATTAGATTTGGTAATAAAAACTAATTTAATATTGGTTGTAACTAAAGCATTCTAACAGTTATCATGTAATGCATTTGGAAAAGAATTATTAATTTTGTTCTTCAGTTGAAATTGGCATTTTTATAGGTCATATTAGGATATCTGAAAATTTATAGAATTTGAGCTAATACTTTTTTGATCATTTGCAAAAAAAAAAAATCTATGACTTTATCCACACTGTTATTTTAATAGACACACATAATTTACTTATGATTAACTAGAAAATAATTAAAGAAAAAATAAGACTCAAACTGAATGGGCATGTAAAGATCTCTCTATAGAATTTTTCAGTTTACAGATATTTAACCTTAATCTGAATAATGTAGTGCAAAGATTTATATCTCATAACACTGAATGTACCACTTTAGTCATTTATTAGTCCTGTGCCTCAGGGTTTTATTCACTTATTTTGTTTGTTTTATGGGAGGGGGTTGTTGTTGCCATTGTTTTTGAATCCCATATAATAAAAGCGTACTATGCCAAGTGTCCGACTGACCAGTTGACCTTCTGGTTTATTGGTCAACCAGTCACTATGGTGCACACTGACCACTAGGGGGTAGACACTCCGATCGGTAGGTTAGCTTGCTGCTGAGGTCTGGCCAATCAGGATTGGGCAAGAGGGCCAGAGACACTGTGGAGCCCTCCCTCGGTCCCTCCCCTACCGACTAGCCCTGATCAACCTCAATTGAGACTGAGTGAGATGGTCCCGATTTCCCTGATTGCCGGCCAGGCCAAGGGACCCCACCCATGCACAAATGTGTGCACCAGGCCTCTAGTATGTAATAAATCCCATGTTAGCATCAATGTCACAGCATTTATATTCGGTACATGACATATATGACAGTGCTTTTTAAACTCAAACAGTATTTGCATGCTTGTTATTATATTTTAGTTTACTGGTGATCCCCAATAAAATAGTTAATACTTTCATTTCTTTACTGAAAAGTTTGCTTGAACAATCATGAGCCTGCCTGTACCCTTAGAAAAAGTGAGTTTTTTTTAATTCTTGTGCTAGAGT
>NW_006286231.1:3724666-3741834 GCF_000327345.1 Myotis davidii
ATTATTTACTTAAAGGTTTATATTACTTTTTGTCTATCATTAACTATTATTAAAATAATGTAAAAGCCATTTTCCTTATTTATGGAGGTACTATCTATCAAATAGTTAGAGCCCCAAAGTGATATCACATGTCTAAGCTACTTATCAAGACAACAAAATTATGTCAATATAGTATATTCGTATCTACCCAATTTCAAGTGAAATTGTTAAGATTTAACAATGCACAGTTTTCTTAAGTTTCACTATTTCTCAAAGCCTATATATAAAGACAGTATTAAAATACATTTCGTGTTCAAAATTGAGCTATCAGCTGTTAAAATGTGTATACATTTTTGGGGGCACCCTGTATTTAATGTTGCAGTATACTGGTGACCATAACATTTTCCTGTAGATTTTAACTTTCCTAGCTATACTAGAAGATAGAGGCAAATTGGTATTCAATTTTTCCTTATAGACTGTCACCAAAATAATCATCAGTAGAATCACTGAGGTCAGATGGTTATATCTTAGTTGCTTATGTTTTTATTTCACTCAGGTAATTGAAATATTACTTCACCCAGCTCATGAATTTCATGCAATTTTGAATGAGAAGTTAAAAGCTGTGCAATTGCTTTGAACTAAAACCTTTAAGTAGCTTAATGAAGCATGCGCTTTTTAGACTCGGTAAGGAGATCATAATGAGATAAGGAAGCCAAGCCCTTTGCAGCATCACATTCTCTCTCAAGTAGTCATTGAGCTTATGGAGATGCAGCATGCCAGGTCCTGATCTTGCACATATGAAGGGTAATTTAAGTTTAACATTGAAAAATGGCATTCTACCACAGTACTCTCTCACCCAAATTTTCGGCCTATGACAGGCCAGCATTTGGGGGAGGCGGGTAGTATTGTGAGCTAGATGGGCCACAAGTGTACCAAAGGGAAGAAGAATGAGGAGGGGATTTCTGGAGCCAAGTGACTTAACTCCTAGGGCTTAAAATTTGCAGTTGCATCTTTGCTTTGAGGATGTTTAGATATCTGTCTCTGCATTTTATATTACCTACTTGACCTCAGCATACCCTTTCCCTCTTATATCTTTTCACTATAACCACTAATTCAGGCATTGGCATATATTGGTACTGTATCCTTAAATATTGTTCAAGAGCAAACTTAAGTTACTAAAAATAGAGATCTATGAAGCTGCCTGGCTGCAGGAATTCAGGGTATAATCAGTTACTGCCAAATGCAGAAGCAAAAGCACTTAGAGTTTTATCCTCTCTGTTGGTAATCAGGAGATCAATCTATTTATAGATTCACAGTCTTCTTGACCTTTTAATAGGATAACCAGTAAGAAAGCCTCATTGTAAATGGGTTACAGAAATGGAGGCATTCTCTCTGCTCATGATTATGTTTCTGAAACTCTTTGGTACCAGGGTAAATTAATTTCCATGCCAAGGTAACTGAATATGCATATGTACAGACAGGATAAATATGTTACTCTGCATTAGAGGTTAACTTTAAAGAATGTTAGGCTGGTTGACTCACCTGTGGAAAAAAATGAGTTTATTACCTGAAAAATAGTTTTAATATATTTTTATTAATTTCAGAGAGGAAGGAAGAGGAAGAGAGAGAAACATCAATGAGGAGAGAGAATCATTGAACGGCTGCCTCCTACAATCCCCCTACTGGAAATGGAGCCTGCAACCCAGGCATGTACCCTGATTGGGAATTGAACCCTGACCTCATGGTTCATAGGTTGACGTTCAACCACTGAGCCGCACCGGCCAGGCCTGAAAAATACCTTTAATTCACATTGCTGACAATTAGGCTAGAATAAATTTTAATTTTATTACTCAAATATATATTGACACAAAACAGCTGCAACAAACTGTATATGCAAGTTAGATATACACTGAATTCTCCCAGGATTTGTGTTGTTTGTTTTTGCTATTCACCAAAATAAATAAAATTGTTTAATTTCTTATGTTCTTTCTGGTGGAATGGGGTTAGGTATCACATATTCAGAATTTTTAAAATTCACAGTCATTAATCAAAGCATTCTAAATCAAAGTCAGCTTGGATTTGTTAAGCATATAGGTTTTGCACATATCTCTCCGATTTATTCACAATTTGGCAAAGAGAAAATATACTTAAATGCCTCTTTTTAGAATTGGAGTTCTCATTGTTGCTTGCTATTAAGATCCAGCAGAGGGAGCAAGAGCTGGTGAGTAGAAACATTTAGAAAAAGGCTTGCTAACATAAAGAATGAATCCAAAGAATTTTCCAGATTTCAGAACTACGAGTGTGCTATACTTTATGCTGATAGAAGCCGTAGAACAAACTCTCTAAGGAGTTTCTAACCGATAGAGTTCTTCAGTGGTTGGCTGCCTAGATTTTTCTTAATGGCATGATCAAGCAATTGGTATTGTCAGGTACCAGTGTCAAGATCAGGATCTTTCCAGAAATTTCATTTCTTTGCATATACAACATTCTTTGACTGAAGTCCCAGGATGTTCTTAGAAAGGTTTTGATTTTAAAAATCACACAAGAGTACCCTAAATCTGATTATCCTTTGCATCATCGAAAGATGAGATGCAAGGTTTGAACTTTCTGGCATGCCAATATCTTATCATTTGCATTAAGATTTTCCTTTTAAGGATTGTCAATGTGCTCGGGTGACCATTTTTATATTTTGAAGAAAAATGTAGAAAATCCCCATAGTGTTGGGCTTACTAATTTGGAAACAATCTGAAATAAACCAATCTGCCTTCGAGGTGCGCATATAATGTTTTAAAAATATGGATATCACAGGCTTAGTGACATAATCTTTTCAGATATTACCTGTGTCCCTAAGATATGTTCCTCCAATTTTTTTAAAGATGGGTATTGATACCCCTGTTCCCTGATACTCTTTGCCCCATCCTGTTTGTATCTAATGTCATCCTGGGCATTGCCAGAAATCATTTAGATGACCTCAGCCCAGGGCACTCAACATGAAAGAAAATCTTATTTTTAATCTTCTTAACACGGTCCTTGATCTGATCCTTGCCAGTTTTCATCTGTCTTGTTCCATGTGCCTTCCCCATTATCTGGATTGCCTGTTGTTAGCTTTGTTTCTGGTCAACTGGAACTCAAACCTCCCTTGCTTCCCCCAGGCCTCTTTTCTGATGAATTCTGCCTGCCTCTCTGGATGTCAGGGTTGGGCAGCTCCCAAACTCATAACTTTCAACGCCTTATTTGGGCAAATTACTTAACTTCATTGTATCTTGATGCTTTCATTTGTAATATAGGGGTAATAGGTTGGTTATAAATATTAAATTAGCTATTATACAGAAGTGCTTAGAATAGCACATGGAGTATGCAGTTACATAATTGCTCATTATTATTACTGATGGACGGTATTGATGGTGGTGGTGGAGGTAGTGGTCTCTCCTGTCTCATTCTGACAGCTGCCCTAAGCTACTGACTTCTGTCTATTCCCAGTCTCCTAGATCCCACGTCCAGCTGGCCTCACCAGACTTGAGTCAAGTTCCTATATTGTATCCTCTGAGCATCTGCTACATTCCAAGGGACACTATTACTTGTCCAGAACAAACCACTCTGTAGGAAAGTTAGAACATGTCAAAATTGTAGCAGGCTTCTTTTCTTGCAGTCCCCAAAATGAGTCTATTCTGGAATTCTGAAAAAATAGTGGCAGCAGTGACATGGTGTCTAAATGTCCTTGAATTCCCCCATGAAAATAGAAGGAGCAGAGAGGAGAGAAAATTCAAAAATTGGTGACAATGTTGACAACAAAATTAGGTGGCAAGGTATTCTCACAAATCCCAAAATATGAGCTGTCAATTTCATGACCATATACTACCATCCTTGCAGTAGGAAGCAAAGGGAAGTATTGGGTTGCCTGATGGAAATGAGACCAGGATAACACCCAAATTACTAATAAATACTCATGAGAATTTGATTCAGGGCAATCGGATAATAGTTAAAACTGGGAAAAGTGTTTTTATACCATTCATAAGTCAGTGAAAAGCCCCCTTTCTAATGGCTGAAGGGTCTGAACACTGTGCTGTGAATTCTTAAAACTCACTAGTTGAAGGTTCTTCTCAGGATAAATTTGCGAGACTAAAGCCAGTGTGTTTTTTGTGTGAATAATTTTTAACACTGAGTGCTGGTGGAAAGCAAAGGAGGTTTTCATAGCAAAGCCAATTCCTTTTCCACCCAGCAGGGATGTGTAGGGCACATGTTTCCGCTGTCCTTGACAGGAACTGTTGACACAGGAGACATTGCTAATTTGACCAGTCTCGATCTCCTGTCCCTGTACTTTTTGAAGGTTTGGAAAAAACCAAACCAAACTGTCCCTTATTTTTTGAGATCTCCGAACTCTGTTCATTGTTTCTATTTTTGTCTGGACCTTCCATTTCCTTTGTCCCTATTGTCCCCACCTCCTCAATTTGGACACAATTTTGCTTCTTGGAGCTTTTATCCTTTCCCTCTAATATCCACAGTGTGTTCTGTGCTTTCTAAAGGGTGGCTGCTCAGATTTCTTGATGAAAGCATCCATAATCCTGCTCGAAATCTCAACCCTTTAGAACAGGGTTTGCCCACTGTGTTCAGTTTTTCCTAACCCTTACCAAGTGTGAATTCCAATCCCCACTGTTCTCAGTTGCCAATTGGGGCTTTAATGCAAATCATATCATTTTTATCCAATTCCAGGAACTAGTACTTGACCATGGAGTTCTGTACCATATAGAAAAGCAAAAATGTGTAAACCTAATCCATCTGCTTATTCACTCACCAATATGAATAAACATGTACTTAAGCCATAGATGACTAAGTAGACATATCCAAGTGATTTATGAGTGAACAGTAACATATGCATGTTGTAATAAGAGTCAGAGATAAACAGAGTGGACAAGTATAACAAATACATATTTGGGGTTGAGACTAAGGAAAAAATTGAAAACATTCCATATATTAGAAAGGTTCTCTTCTCCTTTTTTGCATTCATTTGTACATGACTTAGTAATTTTAGCATTTTAAAACTTAATGAATATATTTTGTATTTATATTTGGCTCAAATATGTATTAACTTTACATTAATTATGGGGCTAATGCAGTGTTTGAGTGTAAACCAAGGATCTTATGTTTGCAGTTAACAATTTAATCTTGCTTTTGAAGAATTTTTAATGTGAAATCACCATTTAGCCTTGTAATAGATTTTCTTAGGGTCAACTGCTTTCCGTCAAATTTGGCATTAGGAATGAAAAAAAAGATGTATGAATATGTTTAAGTTACAGAAATAAACAATGTAATTAATCTTCATTAATATATAAAATGAAGTATCTAGTAAGGAAGCAATCTATAAAAACATATACTTGAATATTTAACCTTGTTTATATTTATTTGCATATGGCACTATAGACAGTTCAAGAATAGAATAGTGGAATTTGGACACTGTCCTAATTTTAAAAGAATTTGTAGAAGAATTCCTAATTTGTAATAAGTAGATGCTCCCTTCTTCTTTGATACTACACTGTAAACAAGTCATTCCTCTTGAGTAGATGCTAATGACAATGCCAGTGTTGTCACTTTTGTTTTAGTAGGAGTTCAGAAACTTACATGGATCTGAAAATGGAAACAGAAAATGGAAAATACATAATTTAAAGCAATGTGTTGTTCTTAGAGAGATTTCCTTACACATGTGTATACTTTTGTTATCAATATACACTTAGATATCAGAAAGATTTCCTGACTTATCTCTGACTAATGCTTTTGTGTGTGTGTGTTCCCTTTAGATAAGAAATGTTGAGACTAATCAATGTTTAGACAACATGGGCCGCAAGGAAAATGAAAAAGTGGGCATATTCAACTGTCATGGTATGGGAGGAAATCAGGTAAGTTCTCTTTTTTTATCAGCTTCATATTTGGGGTGGAGCAAGGGAGACATATTATTGTGAAAACTATCACACTAGACCATGGCTTACAACTCAATTACAATACTTAGTTTAGCAAATCAATGGGCATTCAAATTAAGAACTAATTACACTGTTTTATTGCCCCAAATTTCTTAAGAAAGTACTACAGAATTTAATTAAAAGGGCAAAACTTTCAACTAGCCTGCAGTAATGAAAACAGCCCGATATTTCAGACTCATCTCATTTTACCTTGTATGAGCAAATGAGGATAAAATGTATAATGTCAAAGCCTCAGGAATTCATAAATGAAGTGAACAAAAGCTAAAACCCTACACTTACAGATATTCTAATGTCTCTACATCATGAATTTAGTGACAAGATAGAAATTAAACCAATATTTTTCATCTTTATGATTATTTATTCATGTCTATAAATATTTGTACAAGAATGTTTACTGAAACCTTTCTTATTATAACACAAACAGTGAAAACAACTAAATATTTGCCAAGAGGGGAACATTTAATTAAATCATGATGTATTCATAGTGTAGAATATTACATAGCCAGCAAAATGACTGAGAGAAGTCTATATGTATTGCTATCAAAATTGAAAAGAGGGTTAAAAAAAATCAGTACAATTTATTTTGAATGATCTCATTTACAAAAAAATACGTATGAACATTTTTCTCTATGTAGTATCTATAATATCTATATTTATGTGGATCATTATCTACTCTATTAGATATGTATAGAAATCTATCTGGAATATAGATTACCTCTGGTAAAAAGATTGAATTGGAATAGAAAATTTTAGTTTTTACTCCACATATTTTGTATATATGTATTACTTTCATAATTAAACAAAAATAGAGAAAGATGAACTGTTGATAATAAAAGAACATCATTTTACAGCATTAGCATAGCCTGGGTAATTTATGATGTTACATAATACTTTTTAAATTTATCTTTATTGCTTAAAGTATTATAGATGTCCCCTTTATTTCCCTCAGTGACCCCTCTGCCCTGGCACCATCCCTCCAGCCTTCACTGCACATTGTCTATGTCCATGGGTTATGTATAGATGCATATAAGTTCTTTGGTTAATCTCTTTAATATTTTATCTATAAAGTGGATAAAAGATTTCCCCCATGTTTTTCCCTCTAAATATTAGTAAAATCTATAAAACAACTAACACTAGCCTGCCATATACTAGACATTCAATACTTATTACCATTAATTATTACATTTACTTATTATTTTATTTATGTTCTTAATTATTTCTCTTTGTACTTCTATAAAAAAATATGGTCATTTAGTGACTAATGCCAGGGGCAAGATAAATGCACAACACTTCCTCTGATATTGTTAAGCTAATAAAATAAACTGCCTCTCCTGTAGTTCTAACAAATATATATTATGAAAAAATTAACCCATTATATAAAACCCTATTATGATTTATACCTTGGTAGAACTAAATATTTCTAAGGTCATTAATAATAATAACATGCTTAAATTTTAGACTTACTTGAAAAAAGAACAGATTTCAGTATTTTGTTCTCAGAGCTACCTTCCCTGTTTTTTTGTGGGTTTTTTTTTTTTTTTATTGCTATCCTTGCTTGTTACCATGGAAGCAGCATCTATTTTTATGGTTATTTCATTTTGAATTCTTAAAAGTAGCCTCAATCCATAAAAATATTCAAATTTCTCTCTTCTGCTTTTATACAAAAGTTATAACAATGTTAACCCTGTTTTTTCAGTATTTCCACTCAGTTACATTTCTAAAAGAAGATTCTTCATGTCTGTTGACAATTATACCATAACCATTTCTCTTTGCACAGGAGTTCTTTTTTTTTAAAATATATTTTATTGATTTTTTACAGAGAGGAAGGGAGAGAGATAGAGAGTTAGAAACATCTATGAGAGAGAAACATCGATTAGCTGCCTCCTGCACTTCTCCTACTGGGGATGTGCCCGCAACCCAGGTACATGCCCTTGACCGGAATCGAACCTGGGACCTTTCAGTCCGCAGGCCGACGCTCTATCCACTGAGCCAAACCGGTTTCGGCTGCACAGGAGTTCTGGTATTTCTTTTTTTAAGCTCTGGAGATATCACTAAGAAACTAACCTTCAGTAGTTGTTGGATATATCTTTCTTAAACACTCATATATCCAGCACATTCTCCTCTCTTTATCCACAGCACCTGGCACAAGGCTTGGGATATAGTAAGTACCTAAAAAACTAGTTAAATAAATAGATGAAAGAATGCATGGAAGTTTTTATAACAGGAATACTGGAAAAACAAGATAGCAGTGGAGTGTTATTAAATTCAACACTTGATCATATTGAAGTGGTCTTTTAAAAATCTTAATAATAAAAGTCTTCTACCTCAAATAACAATGACAAAATTAGCCACCCTATTCCTATCTGTTCTTGAAATGCTCTTTTACTAGCAAGTAATATGATGATCATTAAACATTTTCAAAAGGATGAAAATAAAAAGGAATTTGATTAAAACTTGAACATATATTTTTGCATGTGAAATAAAGAAGTTAAAATTTACTGAGAGGAAGGGTTTTACTAGAAGTTATGGGATTGTGTTCTCTATACTTCTGAAAAGATAATGTACCTGGTAGATTCCTGGAAGCATTTCTATGTCCCCTACAATGCTAATGACTCAGATTTTATATCTTCCTCACCAACCTATCTCCTGAGCTCTAGAATCTATTGCCAATTAATTATTAAAATCACAACTATTTTCATATGTAGTCATTTTCTTCCCTTTTACACAATCATCCAAAATTGAACCCCAGCATAGACACTTCACTTTTGAATTTTAATTGGTCACCACATCCTGATATTTCCATGAAAGTAATCCCTTGACTCCTAACCTTAAGTCCTTTTACAATGAGGGACGCTATATTTATCTAGCCTATATTTGACCTGTGTGGTCAAAATATCTCATTATTTCCATACATCTTATAGAAGTTCATTCATATATCTCATACATGCTACATTAGAATTAAAACTTTAGTAATATCTCCAATACTTCTCTCTGTTCAAAGAATAAAGTAGAAATTCATTAGTTATGATATACAAAGCTCCTAATAATTGTATTCCCATCTGACTTTCCAGCATAGTCTTCCTAATAATCCCTTGTATTCTAAACATATGTCTTATAATTTTTTATTCCCTGGATGCTCTGTGCATTTTCATATCTCTACAGTTCACTGATAACTGATCTCTCTAATTGCACGATTGACCACATACTGCTCCACTCACAAACTTAAAACATACTCACTGTTTTAAACCTAAATAAATTTGCTTTTTAAAAAAACTTCCTATTAGCTAGTAACTTCTTAACTTAAACTGGATGCATTATTAATGGGCAAATTATAATTTATTTAATCAGTCCATTATTGTTTAATACAAAGTGTTATTTGTGAACTTTATTATAGACAAGGCTCATCAATACTCTTGCAGCTAAAATCGGTAAGCATCCATATTAACTTCTTCAGAAAAAAAAGTCCAGAAGTAAATTTGAAATAGCAGTTATTCAGCAGCATAGGTCTTTCAGTAGTGAAAAATTTTCATTTTTAATGTTTTACCAATTTAATAGGACAAAATTGGGGGAGGGAAGCAACCCCCATACATATTGTATTCATTCCTAATAGCTAAAATAGGAAGAGACACTCTGATAGACATTTAACATACATGCCTTACCCTCTTTGATTCTCACAACAATCTAATACATGGTGTTATTACCCTAATTTTACTCATGAGTCTAATGTAAACTCTGAGAGATTAATAAAATGATTGAGGTGGTAAACCCAGTTTGAACTTAAAACCAGTTGACTACGCCAAATTTATATTCACTGCATTTATATTGGTTACCAAACATACTCCCCCAGGATTGTGATCACAGTGACCAAACCTAACTGGGAATTGTATTTTATTTGTTTTTTATCTTTGCCAATTTAGTATGGGAGGAACATTTTACTTTATTTTAAATTATATTTCTAACATTATCAGTGCAGTTAAGTATTTTTAAAATTGGCATCAATAATTCGTTGTGAGTATCTGAGTCATAGTTTTTGCTTATGTTTTTATTGGGGGTTGAGAGGATTCTTTTTTCTCTTATCCTAATATATAAAAACCCTGGGTCGCAAGGACCAGTAAGGATTGAGGCTCCACCAAACAGAAGCCAGTCCTGCGGTCAGCACTGGTTGCCATGGCAACCCAGCTGACTGCTTCCGCTGGAGGCAGGTGCCCAGCACTGACTGCTGAGGGGACTGCGAATCAGGGCCATAAAGAGGCCTGAAGAGAGAAGCAAGGACTGATCCGTTGACTCTGTAGCAGCTTGTGATCAACACTTGCCTCTCTCTTTCTCTCCCATTCTGGCCAGCAGCCAGCTTCCATTTCTCTCCAGGTCTCCAGGGGGCTGCTGATCAGCCCTGCCTTTCTGATCAGGACCCGCTGACTGGCATAGTAACTGACCAATCAGAAACAAATGTGGGTGCTGTGAAGAACCAATGGTTGCCTAAGAGGTGGAGCTTCTGATGCTGACTGGCATAAGCACCAACCAATCAGAACCAAATCTGGGTGCTGTGGGGAACCAATGGCTGCCTAGGATGGGGAGCTTTTGACGCTGACTGGCATAAAACTGGCCAATCATAACCAAATTGGCCAGCAGAGGCGGGCAGTTGGGTGCAATCAGACAGGCAGGCAGAGGAAGTTAGGGGTAATCAGGTGAAGAGTTAGGAGCCAGCGGTCCCAGATTGCACGAGGGATGTCGGACTGCCAGTTTAGGCCCAAACTGGCAGTCAGACATCCCCCAATAGGTCCCCAGTTGGAGAGGGTACAGGCTGGGCTGAGGGAATCCCTCCCTCCGTGCATGAATTCCATGCACCAGGCCTATTATCTCCTTATAAAAACACTTTATTAAATAAGATAATTACCTTCTGTCATATTGCAGATATTTTTCTGACTTGACATTTTTGTTTGCAGTGTATTTTCATATACAGACTTTTAAATAATTTATGTATTCCAATCATTGCTTGCCTTTATGTTTTCTCTTTTTGATGTAGAAATATTATTTTTAATGAGATGCTTTCAAATGACATTTACATCATCTTAAAGGAGCCAATACAAAAATTGGCAAATAGATCTTAGTCTCATTGGGCACATATTATATCAACTCAAATATTGACACTAATATCTATTTCAAATTAGATTAATATAAATTTATTAAAATAACCATTCATTTGAAATTAAGTATCAGTATACAATTTTTAAAAATTCAATGCTGTTTCCCTTTGAATTGCAATACATCTTCAAAACAAAACAGGGGGAGGGGAGCAACCCCCATACATATTGTATTCTTCCTTCCAAATGTAAAAAATACATAAAAACATAAAGCGATAGAAAAATGCTCACATTTTGGCATATGCGTCTATAATGTTTCTCTTTCTCCCTAAAGACACTCATTTGAAGAGAGCTAGAAAGCACATAGAAACATTCATGTAATTTATTGCAGTAGGTGATTCAGAGCCATTTTTCAAGATAGCAAGCCTTTAGGAAAGCTCATGCTAACCGTTTTTTAAAACTCCTTGTCTGCCAAGATAAAGAAGAGATCATTAGGTCTTATCTACACTTTTATACAAATATCTCTTCCTCCTCTAAAATAATTTATACTTAAGAATAATCTAACATTATAATGGTATATTACAAGTTTTTGAGAGTTATAGATACTTTTCTCATTACGAACCCTCTCCTAGAGAAAGCTTAATTATTTTAGTAATACATGCTAATGTACTCCCAGATTGTAATGAATATATTCAACACATATGTATTCATCTTAAAGTTTGCATTTTTATAAGTAATATAATTACTTAGAAACTATTTCTACACTAATTTTGTCCAATTTTAGTAACTTGCATAATGGAATTAAAACTCAGTAGGGATTTCACGAAGTAAATTTGCAAGTGAAATGAAATGGCCTATGAAGAAAGAATGAATACGTACCATTCATTAAATGTTTAAATGAGTTGGATACATGCAAGCTAGAAGAGAGCAGAGTTAGTATAACTTCCAAAGAAATAGGAATTATTCTAAGAGCCTTCCAATCTAATTAATGCTTGGTTGGGAGAACATCTCTGGTCTTTGGCTTATGCTCCAACTTGAAGAGTAGAATATACTGAGGATGAAATGGTAATTGGGTTTGATCATTTATTCAACAAAACCTTATTATCTTAGCCTATAAGAGACACTAGATGATGTTAGTCTGTGATGTTAGTAGGAGAGGATATCCAAAAACAAACATTTTACATTGGTCCACTTTTTCCGGAGATCGTGAGGTCTCTGCTCGTCCTCAAGTCCATCAATCCAAGAGTTAGTTTCATTCTGAGAAAGTCTCAACAGGACCTACAATTACAAGATCAGTCTTGTGTCAACAAAGCCTTTGGGATACAGGTACAAGCCAGTGAGCCTATTATTTACTTTCCTAGGTAATCAATCCCCTGGAATTTACCTGTAAAGGAGCTCCAAAATTGTAACAGTCACTGGGCTTCCCCCCATTGTTTCAAACTGACTAATGCACATTTATATTTGAATGAAGAAGTGTAGCCTCAAGCTCAGTGTATCTGTAATTATATCTTTTATTCAAAGCCTTTTTTTTTCATCCATCTTTTACATTTTTATCACCCCTTTCCTCTCCAAACTAGACACTAAGCCCTGTGGATTCTTTCTAGTGTCGTTTTTATCTATTCCTTCTTTTCTTTCATTAATAATTCTACTTTCTCTGCCTGGCTTTGATTGCCTCAATAGTTTGATTACTATAATAGTTGTCAATATGTTTCCCCATAGCTCCAATCTGCTCCTATCTTCACTCTACTCATGTTCCATAATGAAGTGAGGACTCCTTCCAACATATCACTCCCAACTAGAAAAACTAACAAAACATTTTTTTAAGTTCCTGGTCTTTACAAGATAAAAATAACATTCTTTACAAGCCCAAGTTCTATCTATTCTGACCACTTCCTACCTTTGTAAGTTTATCTCCTGTTGCTCACCTATACAGATTCTCAGCTCCTTCAACTCTATTGAGTATAGCCGGACCAGACTTTAAAAAAAAATATTATTAACCTGTTTGTTTTTAAATCCTCTTTCTTATACCAACTTGGTATGACCTTTACCTACTTTTCTAACTATATAAATTCTAGTTTACACAGTTCCATAGTTTACATAGTTTATCTAGTTCAATTCAAAACTCAATCTTCTTCATATAGTATTGCATTTTTTTCTACTTTACAATCTACATTGATATTTCCTTCTTCTGAACTCATAATATTTAAAATCTTCTCATTTGTTTTTTTTTACTTTTATACTATCTCTCAATATTTCTCTTACATTTTAGTCCTTATGCTGTCATTCAGTTATATATGTTTATCCATCGTATCTTCAGAAATAAATTGTAAACACTTCTTGAAAGCAATAATTAGTTCTTTTCCTTTTTTAATCTAATAGCAATAATTGCTTACTATATAAATGAATGAGTAAAAAAATTCATACATAATTTCAAAGTTACTTAAAAACCTGCTGTTATCACAGAAATAGTTTCAGCATTTCACCCACAGAAAAGAAAAATCTTCCTGGAGAATGAAATTGTTCCTTTGAAAATGCCTAGATTTGGAGCTGTAATAGGCTGAAAAATGACCCCCAAAGATTTCCACATCCTCATCCTTAAAACCGTGATTGTTACCTGATGCGACTAACATGACTTCAGAGTGTGGTTCCCTTGAGGGTTTTGAGATGGGGAGGTTATCCTGGATTATCTGGCCGGCTCTCAGTGCAATCACATGTATCCTGATGAGCAGAGAGCGATTTGACACACACAGAATGAGACAAGACAATGTGACCACGGAGGCAGAGAAGGATTGATGTGGTTACAAGTGAAGGAACGCAGGCAGTTGCCCTGAAGCTTAAGAGGCAAGGAAGATTCTTCCTTGAACCTCCAGAGGGAATGCTGACCTACTAGCACCTTGATTTCTACCCAGTGAATCTGAGTTTGGATTTCTGGCTTCCAGAACCATAGGAGAATAAACTTCCATTGCCTTAAGCCACCAAGTTTGTGATCATTTGTTTCAGCAGCCACAGGAAATTAATATAGGAGAAACTAGGTTAGTATCTGTGAGCAATCCACCTCTTTGGAAAAGAGGTCTAAGATATTAAACTTACCTCAAAGTTAAAAAAATATATATATTATTTCATCTTGCTACTGCAAGAAATGAAGTGGTAGCTAAAAAGAATAGCTTTAAATTACACTGGCTCTGCAGCATGTTTCAATTATGGAAATTTTGCTTATTGAGATTCCATCTTATCTTGACTTTTTGTATTCTCTTTTCTATTTTAGTGTCATTGTTGTAGCAAAGAAAATTGTCAATAAGCTCTAAGTCCTAAATTTAAAAAATTGAAAAATATAAAATAACTAAAAGTGAATGCTTACATTACTAAATTATAATGGCCTCTTTAGTTAATAGTTAATAAATTCTGCACAGAAATTCTAAAAATTGTTGTAATTGTGGGTTTTTTTAATCTTAACTCAAGAACTGAGCAAATAACCATAAAAAACATTTTCTTAATTCAAATAAATTGCATTATTATTTATGTTAAGGGAAGTAGAGAAAAGGTAGGTACACCTGAAAAAAAAAATTGAAAAATATAAAATAACTAAAAGTGAATGCTTACATTACTAAATTATAATGGCCTCTTTAGTTAATAGTTAATAAATTCTGCACAGAAATTCTAAAAATTGTTGTAATTGTGGGTTTTTTTTAAATCTTAACTCAAGAACTGAGCAAATAACCATAAATAACATTTTCTTAATTCAAATAAATTGCATTATTATTTATGTTAAGGGAACATCTGCTAAGCTTGGGGTTGATTAAAATTTTCAAGAACTTAAACTTATGATCTAGTTTTGACTGGCCAGAATATTTCCTGGCATAGTAACAAATGACAAATCCATTGTGTTCAACCCTTTTCTTTCCCTGGTAGGAGTTACTCAGATGTGAGATTTTTTTTTCTTAAATGTTTCCTAAAAATTGAATACTAATATTTCATGTTTCTAGATTTATTTTTTCTTCTAAACATTGTACAGTCTAATTTTGTGTTTCTGCATAGTGATAGTTAACATCAATCACATATGACATTTTTTTTCAAAAGCTATGCAAAAATTGGCAATGCAAGTCGACCTACAAAGCACTCTTACTATTTTACTGTAAAAGTACTTAAAATTAATTCCCTGAAATCTTACATTCATTTTAATAAGCCACAATTTGGCTCTTAGCTTTCTAGCTACAAGTACAAAATTGATTATGTGATTCATTATGTCAAAATGTAGAAATAAAACAGCTTCAGGAAAGGTTCAATTATTCCTAGTGTTGAAATGGTCAAAAGTTCTACTGTGATTCCTGATCAAGAAGCAGTAATTGGAAAATGGGCTGTGGGAGCAACAGGGAGGGGCACCAGACTGGGCTTGAAGGGGATGATAGTCTCTAAGAAGGTGTCTTAGGAAATGGTGAATCAATATATGTCAGTGCACATAGTAGCATAAAAATATTTATTTTATTGATTAAACATAATAATATTTAACTATAGTGTATAATTATATCAGCCCACACTCTAAAATGTTTAAAATTAAATTTCCATAAGGCTCACATTTTAAAATATGTTAAGTACTCTGGGAAAATTCACATAAATTTCATTTCATTTAATCAATGAGATTCCCATAATATTTTGATTAAAAAAAAACCCTCTGTAAAAAGTAAAATATCACACATTCTCATAAAGCAAAAAGTTGCATATTATCCTAGTATAATGAAACCCAGCACACACAGAGAAGCATATATACCTCTTTTCTCCCACACCACCAATAGAGCTTTTCTTACAGAGACTTGTAGGCTGTTAACCAAAAAATCTACTACAGGAAAGATGTTTTGCTGGGAGCAGCATTAACCTGCTTCTTCAGCCAACCAGTTTCTCTGCTCTAAAGTTCCGGTTGCTTAGAGATAGTTTCCAAGTTTTCTGCCAGTTTTACCAAGATATGGGCTTTTCTTCATCAACTATTTGGTCCCAGTAGAACTTTTCTGTCTCTGCCTTTTCAGTCTTCAGAACCTCATTCCTTGCTTCACTCTATCTTCAGATGCTTTTCTTATGCGTCATTCTTCACATGCCGGAGACAGAAAGCAAGCTCTGGTCTCGTCCTCTTCTTGTAAGGACACTAGTCCCATCAGGGGGACCCCACAGTCATGGCCTCACCTACACCTATTTACTTCTCAGAGATCCCACCTCCAAACACCATCACCTGGCAGTTTTAGGGCTTAATGTATGAGTGTGTGTGTGTGTGTGTGTGTGTGTGTGTTTGAGGGGGGAGGGGTGGGCACAAAACTTCTGTCAAGGCAGCGGCTTTATGAAAGTCCTTTATCCTTTCTGTCCTACAGTGCCCAATACTATACATTGATATGTTTGAACTAGACGTCCATCAGTTCTAGTATTCTTAATCTCTTTTGTTAAAGAGGCAAGAGTAGGAAATTCAAATGATTTGTGAAATATTTGAGCCAATGACAAGGTAACTGGATTTAGAAAGCTTGAATTTAGGAAAAACCAAAAACATTTAGGAAACCAATGCTTTTAGAAAATGTCTCAGAACATGTGACAGTTTTGAGCAAACTGCTAGCTAACCAAAAACTAATGATTTAAAGAAAGGAAGAAGAAAATTATTAATCAAGATTTTGTTGAATTCCATATAAATACCACATATGTACCCAAATAACATATGGGCACCAAGAGGAATACAAAAATATACCTAGAACACCAACTCTTGTTTTGTGTGTGAGGAAGGTGGTGAAGGTGCTATTTGTTAATGACATAGAGTCCTTCCCATGGATTCCCCTAAGAAAATTTCATACTGTACTGGATATTATCAAGAGTTATTTATCTCCTGAGTAAGAGGTTTTTTGTGTGTGTTTTTTTCCTTTCCTACTAAACACATAGTCCATACAGAAAAAAATAGTAATATTCTATTGATTATTGTTTATATTAGCCTCATTCTTAGATTCCTTTTATTATATTACTAGAGGCCCGGTGCACAAAAGTTTGTGCAATTGGGGGTGGGGGGGAGTCCCTCAGCCCGGCCTGTGCCCTCTCGCAGTCTGGGACCCCTCAGGAGATAACGACCTGCTGGCTTAGGCCTGCTCCTGGGTGGCAGTGGGCAGGCCCAATC
>NW_006286231.1:3742743-3752776 GCF_000327345.1 Myotis davidii
TCCCACACACTGATGGTGCTACCCCACTCACATCCGCTGACGGCACGGAGTGACTGGGGCCAGCGCCAGCAGTGTGTGAGAGTGGGGACGATTCCGGCCCCAATCGCCCCTCAGGAGCAGGGGGAGATAGAGAAGCCCTGAAGGGCGATTGGGGCCGGCACCAGCAGCAGATGCCAGCTGTGGCTCTGGTGCCAACAGCGGGTGTGAGCGGGGCCAGCACTGGCAGCAAGTGCAAGTGCCAGGAGGGACCGCCGCACATGGGAGCAGAGAATTTTCAGTAACCACCAGAGGCTCACCCCGATGACAGCAACCGGCACCCCTCCTTGGTCTGGTGCCCCCACTCATCTGCTCCACCATCCCACCGCAGCCGATGCCCACCATGTTCTGTGTTTGCCCCATGGTGGTCAGCACACGTAATAGCGACCATTTGTTCAGTTGTTCCACCTTTTGGTCTATTTGCATATTAGGGTTTTATATATATAGATGTGGGTGGGTTTTTTTCTTTTTTTCCTACCTGTTATCTAAATTTATGTCATATATGTTAAATTCTGTGCAAATCCATTTCCACATTTTTACAAGATGAAAGATAAATAAGTAAGTAGGAACATAACCCCTATACTCAATCTCAATGGTAATATAAAATAATGATTCTTGAAACAAAGAATTTTTATGCTGCTATGTAGGAAGTATTCACATAAAAAGGTCTGATGAGGGCAGGAATGGTCCTAATAGGCTTCACAAACTGATAGTGAGCACAAAGGATGGGTGTATGAGGACAGCAAGGAGGATACAGGACCAAATGGAGTGGCAGGCCTGGACTAGGGAGAGTAGAAAATTAAGTTTGATAATTTGAGGACCTAAGGTAATAATAGAATGTAAGTGTCAAGCAAGGGAATTTTGAACTGAGGGGACAAAGGAGCAAAGAGCTTTCAGACTGCAAAGGTTGTCAAAGGATAGCTTATAACCTATGTCTAATCCAACCTCATGAAAATACTTGGACATGCACTTTTGTTATTAAAAATGGCCTGGTGAATGAATACAGCCAAAATGAAAAGGGCTTTTCATTCTTGTTATTTAGTGCCCAAGTATAATTTAACCACAAGCAGGGACAGAGCTATAGAACTTTTTTGCAGTTCATTTCTTTTATTCTTTTATCAAAGGACTTGATCCAATATAGAGCACGGAGCTACATGTGGTATGTACAGAAATGATACCTTTCCATTAAATGAAAAAAGGCCTGCTTCAGTGAGTTACCATGGAAACAGCCTAGCGTCCATCCTCATTTCTAGTAAAGAATCATAGGTTTCTAATGGAAACCTACCAGACAGACATATTTCTATTTCAACTCTTTAGTTGCTAACTTTCTAAATAGGTTTGAGGATTTTTGTTTTAATTTAAAAGAAGTAAAATATGTGCACCTGGATGGAATATGCAGGACTTCGTGTATTTTTGCTTTTGTTTGAAAAGGTTCTTTCTTTTTCAAAAAAAACCCAAAACACCCCAATTCTTAACAAATTCAGAAATGCATTTTATGGCCACTGTAGCATCAAGGAATGAACAAAGCAGTATTTAAAGGTCACACCTGCGGGTGCTCAATCCAGGGCCTAAAGACTGCAGAGACTACACTTGTAGGTGGCAGAACCCCCTACTACCGAGACCTTTTCTTCATCCAGTGAGTGAAACAGGTGACTCATGAGCTGGATTCGTTTTTTATTATGGGAATCTTAAGAAATAGTAAATCCAATATAACGATATGATGCCCAATTTTAGACTGAAGTGAAGGCACATTAACATTGACCTCTGGGATCTCCTGTACAGAATTCCAAATAATTTATGATCACCTTTCCAGAAGGTGGAATTTTCCCTTCTTCCCACATTGTATGTGGGCTGTGCCTATTGACTTGCTTCCAAAGACTAGACCATGGAAGGGGGTTGTGGTGACTTTATAGTGAAGAAACATGGCAAGTGCTACATCCGGGTAAGTGATCCAAGTTGTGCATTGTGAGTCTGGTTGACACCATGCAACCTAGATATGATGTAATGACAACTGCACTTCATCTGTGTGACCTTCCTCTTAAAAACATATAACCCCAATCTAACCATTAGATTAGTATTAGACAAACCCAAGCTGAGGGACATTACCCTACCTCTTCTCATCAATACTGTCAAAGTCACCAAAAAGAGGAAAGTGGAGCCTGGCCAGTGTGGCCAGTGTCGCTCAGTGGTTGAGCATCAACCTATGAACCAGGAGGTCACGGTTTGATTCCTGGTCAGGAAATAGAAATGTTTCTATTTCTTTCTGCCTCTCCCATCCTCTCTGAAATCAATAAACATATATTTTTTTTTAAAAAAAGAGGAAAGTCTGAACATGACAGTTGGCCTAGGCCAGTGGTCGGCAAACTACGGCTCGCGAGCCACGTGCGGCTCTTTGGCCCCTTGAGTGTGGCTCTTCCACAAAATACCGACTTCTGCACATGGGCCACGAAGTTTCAATTGCACTGTACATGCGCACCCGCACGTGGTATTTTGTGGAAGAGCCATACTCAAGGGGCCAAAGAGCCGCATGTGGCTCGTGAGCCACAGTTCGCCGACCACTGGCCTAGGAGATGTGATGACTAAATGTAATGTGGTAATATAGATGGGCTTCTGGGGGAAAAATGAACATGGGCTCAAGTGGAATTTTAGGGGAAAATTAGTAAAATCTGAATAAAGTTTGGAGTTTAATTTTTTTAAAAAATAATAATTGAGAAGCAAAATGCTAATGTGAGAAAGAGCATGTGAAAAGGGCATGGTATTTGGGGCCTCATAAACCATACTTCAAAGACAGGTTCTTTCACTTTCAAAATGAGTGACTTTGGAAGTTATTTAACCTTTTCAAGCCTCATATTCCTCATTTTTAAAAGAATAATAATGCTTACCTGAAAGGTTATTGAAGAAATGTATAGTGGACGAGATGTGGTATATCATATTTAATATGCATTGTCTTTTAAATGACTGGTATTTTGTTGAATGCACAGCAGGTGCTCCCAAATGTAGTTTAATTTCTTTCCTTCCCCACGCGTCCAGCTCAATATCCAAAAGGCCAGAACCTCTGTCCTTTTGCCTGAGGGTTTTTGCTGCCAGAGGCTGCTTCGTCCAACCAGTCACACCTGGGGAATGAATCAGTTCTACTCCCCAGAAGCACACCTCAAGCGGAAGCTGGGGGCAGCGGTGTGTAATTACCCCAGCTCCTTCACCTTGGAGGAGACTGAAGCTAGGGTGCTTGTTCTGTACTAGTTGCCAAAGATCCCCAACAGGATTAAGCTTCAGTTGCCCACAGTGTAATTCATTAATTATGTGTCTTCTATTGGCTACTTTCCCTTCCTTATTGCTCTAGTGGTCTGTCCTGGGATCATCTACCTGATAAACTACTTGCCCTTGGATCCTCATCTCAATGTCAGTTTTTGGAGGAAGCCACACTAAATAGAGCCCAGTCTTAGTTCACAAGGGGAGAGTGGGAATTCAATTGCCCAGGGCTAAAGGAGTGTATCCCACCCAAGAATGCACTGTTCTTCCCCTGCAATTTATATGTGTGAGGACCAATACTGAAGGAATGATCCAATCAGTGGGAAAACATAGCACACAGTACCAGCAAGAGAAAGGTAAATGGTTACAGAAAATCATTAGTATGAGCCCTTGGAAAATAGAGTTCAAGGCAGGCTGGAATGTTGGAGGAAACTTACAGAAATGTTAGCACTCTATTCGATGTTGATCTGTCACATTCAGAGTTTCATAAAGGGCCTATCTGGATTGGACAAAGGCTGAAAATTGTACTGCTCAAAAGCATCAGTTGAGTAAGTAGCTGGGTGATTGGATGAATAAATAAACAATAGAGATACAGCACAGAAGAAGGTGTTCCATGTGGTGAGAATAATTCTAGTTTTTGCATGAACCTCCTTTTTCCTGATGGTCAGTGTGTTAGTTTTCTCTTGTTGTATAACAAAAAAACCTACAAATTTAGTGGCTTAGTACAACACAAAATTATCACCTCACAGTTCTATGGGCCGGAAATTCAGGCTAACGTGGCTGAGACATCAGCTTAGGGTCTCAAACAACTGATAGCAAGGTGTTGCCTGCAACTGTGATTTCAAGGGAGGCTCCAGATCCTCTTCCAAGATTTCTGGTTATTGGTCAATTTCCGTTTCTTGCAGTAGGAAGACTGAGGTTCCCTCTTTCTCGTTCATGGCTTTCTGCCAATGGTTGCTTTCAGCAGCAAGGGGCAGCCCTTGGTTCCCTGCTGTGTGGCCCTCTTCAAAGCATGGCAGTTTGAGTCTTTTTTTTTTTTTTAATATATCTTCATTGATTTTAGAGAGGAAGGGAGAGGGAGAGAGAGAGAGAAACACAAAACAAAACATCAGTGATAAGAGAGAATCATTGATTGGCTGCCTTCTGCACGTCCCACATTGACGATTGAGCCTGCAACCCAGGCATGTACCCTGACTGGGAATTGAACCATGACCTCCTTGTTCATAAGTCAGTGCTCAACCACTGAGCACGCTGGCCAGGCAGCAGTTTGGGTCTTGAAGGCCAGTAGAAAAATCTCTCTTTTCTGTTGGCTAAAAGGGGCTCTTGTATAGAATAATGTAATCATGGAGTGGCTTTCCTGTCAAGTCAAAGTCTCACCCATACTCAAAGGAAGCATGTTTATACAGGGCATGTATACCAGGGGGCAAGAAAGTTGGGGTCATCTGAGAATTCACCATAGTCCACATCTGCACATCCAAATAGCTAGTGGGGTGTTTTTTGGAAGGAATTGTGTTTGGGCTTAAATTTGTATTTAATACTACAATAATAAGTTATAAGTATCTGGGTATAATGTTTACATGTTAGATTTCTTGAATTCTAAACTTCCTTGAAAACCCTTCAAGGCAGCTTAAAGTATTAAACATATATAATCTTTAACATCAGTAGTGTTTAAAATGAGAAGATTTAACAATGAAGTAGAAAGTGGAAACATCAAGGACATTTTGTTATTATATTAGTGCATCCCAGTTATTATATTAGCTTTCTTGCTCTGTTTTCCACAAAGTGACGTAGAGATTTCTAAAGGCAAATTGTTTTCATTTCAGTTCAGTAAGTAATTATTGGGCACATACATTTTTCCTAGAATTGATTCCATAGGTGTTGAAAAAATATCCTTAGTATTGTTATAGGAACAATAAGGCTTAAAAATAAAACAAAGGATGAGACAGAATATAATAAATATAGATTATATGTCTAGATTTTGCAGAGATAATAACCCATACTTAGATGTTACTTGGGGCAGCTACTGTGTTTAGAGTTTACATGGATTATCTCATTCAAACTCTGAAATAGCTCAGGAAACAAGGGGCATCTTTGTCCTTTTTCCCAGATAAGGAAGCCAAGATTCTGACAAAGCTTCACAGTAACTCTGCTCTGATGGGTAGTGGAGGGAAGTCTCAGGCCCAGGTCTGTGTCCTTTTCCAAAGCCCGTTGTTTTAGTGCTGCCCTGCTCCAGGATATACACAAATGATGCCACACCGACAGCACAGTGGAAGCAGGCTATCTAGGTAAGAGTCCTTACACAGAGCTGCATGAAGGAAGTCATATAAGGAGGGTAATCTTTTCCTGAGCAGAGCAGAACAGGAAGAATAGGCCTAGTGATGTGATCGGCACATACCGGGTCAGGGACTCAAGAATGAGATGACTGCTGAGCACAAATTAAGAAACAGCAAATTATTGCATTCAGTTTTATTGAAGTGAAAGGAGAAAGATTTGATACTTCACAGGGGATTTCAGGACAGGAATGAAACATTGAACACAAGATTCACACCCATATCCTGTTTTTAATAACAGTTTTAGATCACTGGAATTGGGAAACACCACAGATGTCATCTAGGCATGTAAGTTGAGAATACACAGCTAGCCCTGACCGGTTTGGCTCAGTGGATAGAGCGTCGGCCTGCGGACTGAGAGGTCCCAGATTCGATTCTGGTCAAGGGCATGTACCTTGGTTGCGGGCACATCCCCAGTGGAGGGTGTGCAGGAGACAGCTGATCGATGTTTCTCTCTCATCGATGTTTCTAACTCTCTATCCCTCTCCCTTCCTCTCTGTAAAAAAATCAATAACATATATTTAAAAAAAAAGAACACACAGCTATAAGCTAGCTACTTCTCCTTAACCTCTTCTGCATAAGCCACTGGGCAAACAGGCTATAGATGCAGCCTGAAATCAGGCAACAGAAAAAGGACCTGCCTGGGAGCAAAGTCTTTTGCTTGGAAGCTCCATTGATGAATTCAATTCCATCTGTGCATATTCTGTGCTGATTTCAGGATTGTGTGACATACAGTAAAAGAGGGCATTTTGAAAAATCACAATGCTAAAGTTCTAACTTTTGTTGCTAAATGTTTTTCCTTGTTATTTCTATAGAAATTTTCCTGGGCTATTTTTACACAATGAGGGGGAGAAAAAAAAAACCTAGTGTTTATTTTCATGTAATTTTTCCCTCTGGATGATTGTTAACAAATTTCTCAAGTTGATCATACTTCAAATACCTAAAGTGATCCCCCAGAGGGTCCAAAGCTCCAAAATGACTAAGTGATGGGAGTGGAAGGGGCAGTCGAGTCAAGTACAATAATAGTGACAGTGACCTTGGGGTCCAGAGAGTCCTCCATCATTAAGCGGCTCTGGTGAATTGGGTGAATAGGGTAAATTTGTTGGCTTTGATGTTTTCATCTAAGTAGTGAAGCAGTTGGCATAAAGTGATAGAGTCGCTTAAAACTGAACTTTATGGAAAATATTGTTCTGAGGAATTCAACAGGAAAATTATTTTATAAACTAAAATTAAATCTAGGGAAATCGCAACCTGTATAATAAAGCTGAATAAAATAAATGCGTGAACCTTTTAAAGAGAGATTATATATAGTAAGTTGTGTATATTGCACAATTTTTCTCCATCCAAGGATAAAAGAAACGTCCTATGGCAAGACAGGGCCAGCAGAGGGCGTTTAGTTCCTGAGCCTCTTGCTGAAGGAGCCTTGGTCCTGTCCAAATAAGGAAACAGTGACTTTGCTTTGAACTTGCACTGCTTGAAAGCTGTGCTAAGGCTACTAATCTAAGCAAATATTTGCTTGCATTTTCCCAGGGGAGTAAAGATAAAGGCATATTTTTAAAGAAGTAACTATACAACATCAGCATTGTAAGCATGATGAAACTTTTAAAAGAATGTATAGACACAATCTTTCCTTGTGTGAAATAAAGCATTAATTTCATGCAGAATATTTTAGAAGATCATTCTCATAGCAGTCCTTGAAAATTGGTTAAATGCTGTCTTCATTGTGTATATTTGAATAAATATGAAATTCCTTTGGACATAACCGAAATGAAAAAAATCCAGAACAAACCAGATGCATAGGTAGAATAATGAAAATGCTTATCTTTACTTAAAAATAATCAGAATAACATTAAAAGGAATTGTGGTTGGAATTGGCTCCCATCCTTCACATGTTGGAAATTATTGCTAAACTCATTTAAGACATCAATTGAGAAACACAAATAAATTTGAGCTTCTGTAAATATTCATAAAAGCAGATAAATCACCTAGTCACACTAAAGGCCACTGTGGGAAGATATATTTAAATAGAAAAATTATTATTAAAATGGTTGTTCCAATGCTTTTGTAAAGTATAACTGGATGTCATCATCATCATTATCCCAGACACTAAGATGCAATAGATATGAAATATAGAACCAGACTTCCCTGTGTACAGAATTTGCAATGGCAGTTTGGAACATTGACTCCATGATTTTTAGACTCTCCAACCTGCATAGTTATAAAAGGAACTGTGTTAGATTCCTAGGGCTGTCATAACAAACTACCACAAACTGGATGGTTTAAAACAACAGAAATTGATTGTCTCACAATTTTTAAGCCTACAAGCCAATAATCAAATTGTGAGAGGGGGCGTATTCCTTCTAAAACTGTAAGGGAGAATCATTCCTTGCTTCTTCTAGCTTCTGGAGTTCACCAGCAGTCCCCATGGCTGGTAGGCACATGGCTCCAACGCCCATCTGCCGATCCACAGGTCTGTTGTCTTCTTTCTGTATGTCTCTGTCTTCTTAAAAGGACGGCAGTCATTTTGGTTTAAGGGCCTGCCCTACTCCAGTATGACCTCCTGGTAACTTAAGTAATTACCTCTACAATGGCCCTATTTCCAAATAGGTTCACATTCTGAGACATTGGGGTTTAGGATTTGTGTGTATCGTTTGCAGGGGGACAATTTTAACACATGACAGGAGGACAGGAGGTTTCAAAAGGCGGGGAACTCTGTAGGAGTTCTATGAGGGGAGTAGTTGCCTGCCCTCTAGAGCAGCGGTTCTCAACCTGTGGGTCAGAACCCCTTTGGGGGGCGAACGACCCTTTCACAGGGGTCGCCTAAGACCATTGGAAAACACATATATAATTACATATTGTTTTTGTGATGAATCACTATGCTTTAATTATGTTCAATTTGTAACAATGAAAATATATCCTGCATATCAGATATTTACATTACAATTCATAACAGTAGCAACATTACAGTTATGAAGTAGCAACGAAAATAATTTTATGGTTGGGGGTCACCACAACATGAGGAACTGTATTAAAGGGTCGCGGCATTAGGAAGGTTGGGAACCACTGCTCTAGAGGGATGGGGCCAGTTTCCAGTGACAGAGTTATGAAGAGGAGAACTCAAGGCAGGGGCAGCTTCATGGTGTGCAATCCATGCCGTTGAACAGGGCCCTGTAATCTTGAAAGTCTTAATAATTTTGAACAATGGGTCCTGCATTTTCATTTTGCACTGGTCCCTGCAAATTATGTAGGACCCCACTCTGAGAGCTTTCTATGTGCTTCTTACACTGGTGGGGTTTGGCAGGCTGTGACCTGACTCACACATGGCAAAGCGGGCCATGAAACTGAATTACAGTGACTGCCCTGCCTGGGTCATCTTGCCTCTCTGAGTTGTCAAGCGATAGAAAGTGGTCCTCTTAGCACTGCAGAGAGAGGTACTTAGTGATGGGAATCTAGAAAGAACCACAGACAGACAGGAGAGGGAGCATCAAATTCTGACAGGCAAGAGAACAGGAAGGAGCTATAAAGAGGCAGTTCAGGTAAGACCTCTCCTAGACTTTTACCAACCTGGGAGAATCAAAAGCTAATTAGAAACCTGGAGGAATTTGGGAGTGGGAAAGGGAAATAAGAATGAAAAAAAAAACACAACACAAAAAACAAAACCAAAAAACCCCCCACAAAAACAAACAAACAGATAAACAAAAAACTTAGGAAGGTGAAATAGAGAAGTCAACACTGCCCTGTCCCACTGCAGACTTCCAACCTAAAGCAGCCCAATTTAGAGAAGGGGAGGCGATCTGCCATTATATTTCACTGAGTTTCAATTGATAATATTAAACAGACCAATCTAATTTCTGAATTGAATCCCCTGGGGATCTAGATAAGTAAGCAGAAAAATAATAAACCCAGTAGTTTTCATCAAGGGATAGGGAATGATGCATGATCTCTTTTGATACATTTTAAAGGGTTGATAGGTATTATGGGCTGAACTGTGCCCACCCCCCTCCCAATCCCCCAACAGGCATTTCCTTGTGGAAGTCGTAATTTCAGTGCCTCAAAATGTGACTATATTTGGAGTTCATATCTTTAAAGATGTAATCAAGGTAAAATGAGGTCATTAGAATGAGCCTTAATCTATAGGACTGTTGTCCTTATAAGAAGAAGAGATTAGGACACAGACAAGCGCAGAGGGAAGACCATGTGAAGATACAGGGAGAAGATGGCCATCTATAAGCCAAGGATAGAAATTCACAGAAGAAACCAATTCTGTTGATAGCTTGATCTTGGACTTCCAGCCTCCAGTACTCTGAGAAAATGAACTTCTATTGTTTAAGCCACCCAGTGTGTGCTACTCTGTCATGGTGGCCCTAGCAAACTAATACAATGGAAGGCAATAAAAAATGAGTTGTTACAGAGATCGA
>NW_006286231.1:3753075-3775646 GCF_000327345.1 Myotis davidii
TTGCAGGTAAATAATAAGCATTTCATAATTTAGTTTGTTAAATTGAAACTTCACAAAAACCGTATAAAACATGTGACACTGTCCCTATTATGCAGTTGAAGAAAAGGACTTGGAGAGATAAACTAGCTAGCTTCTCAAGATCACACAGCCGAGATCATTTGAGAAGTTCATTTGATGTGAAAACTTTCAAAGATAAACCTGCTATGCTGTGACTTTTTGTTTTTAAGAAGATATGATTTTATTAGCTGAATTTTATATTTTCAGGTATTTTCTTATACCGCTGACAAAGAAATCCGAACCGATGACTTGTGCTTGGATGTTTCTAGACTCAATGGACCTGTAATCATGTTAAAATGCCACCACATGAGAGGAAATCAGTTATGGGAATATGATGCTGAGGTATAGTATTTTCCTTCATTTACTTTTTTGGGAATCTTTCAACTGAATTAATACTGGGTGGGGCAAAAGTAGGTTTACAGTTGTGAGTATATAAAACAGAGTTTATTCTTGTATTATTTTCCATAAAAACAACTGTGATCCTACTTTTGCCCCACCCTGCATTTCAAATATATTTAAACCCTAAGTTATTTTTTTCTGCATTGGAAAAACTGCACTTTCAAGCATGTATGCTCATATTACATAATATTAGGATGGTATATAAGAAGGTTTTTGCCAAACTAGTCTTTAAGTATAAAATATGAATGAGAAACATAAAGTCACTTTTATGTGCTTAGAATTTGTTATCATATGTACATGCTCAACATAAATTAGGCAAAGGGCAGGCTATGCTTATCTGAGGGTTATGTTTGCAGATGTACATACAGAACAGTATCAGCAATAGTTTCATATTTTTAATTTTACACCGTTGTAATCTCTGATATTTGTGCTTCTCACTTTAAAGGAAAAAAAATAAAGATTAGCTTGAACATTCTTTATAATAGTAAATACTTTGCAAAATTCAGTAAACTAATTAGGTACATAATCAGTTAAGCAACCTCTTCCCAATATAGCAAGTCTCTCTGAGAGAAGAGAGGAAGAAAAAAACCAATAAAATGATTGGGAATTTATAGCCAGGCAGTGTGTAAACACCAAACCAACCATCAGATGGAGCTAATAAAAAAGAAATATTTTCCTCTGCATGAGGAAGCTACCTTGAAACAGCTTCATTTCTTTCATTTCTCTTTGCTTAATAAAATGATTTTGTTGTCTGGTTACATTTTCCACCTTATTAAATGGTTGGTGACTTATTTAAGATAAGAAGTAAACCTCATTCTTACATGATAAATAATACAATAGAGGTAAATGAATTTCACAAATGCAGTCTTCTATGAAAGCTTAAAATACTATGCAAGAGTAACATTTTAAAAACTAATCTGCAGATTTGTTGGTAATATTGATATTTTAACAAGGTCTTCTTTTTAAAAACTTTTTGAATGTCATTTTAATTTGCATGATGTTGTAATTTCTTAAGTGGGATATCAGAAAAAGTTACTGAATTCTTACATGATTTGAAGCTAGTTACATAGGGTTAAAATTTGTCCCTAAGATTTATATAATATTACCAAGTTTCTGGGATATAATTAAGTCAAACTCCATGAATCCTTCCTGTGTTGCATCACTGTGTTTCATCCAGACTCTTTGGTCCTCTCAATACTTATTCATCTTCTTTATCTGACCACCATTATTTTTCTCTTCACCTATTGTCATCACCACCCTGTATATTAAGGCTATAGAAGACATTTCCTCTAATAATACGTGTGAGTAAATTTGAACCTTTCTCTAGTCAGTTCCCTACTTCTATGAGGAGAAGTGCAGATAAATGTACAGAAAAAGGAGAAATCCCGAAAGAAGTATTTTCTTAAATAAAACTTTTTGTTGTTATTGTTGCACTTTAGTTTTCACTAGGATCCTAGGACTTTATTGGGAATGTGCTAAAATAATCTAGCATATATTTTTAAGAAAAGGTAAGAGAATGTGTATATTTTTAATAAGAATGAATGTTGTTGAATTTTAAAATACCACTCAATCTTTAAACATTTCTATAATTTTGAGTGGATAATGGCTTTTATAGTCATGACTCAAGTGTCTTCATTTCTGAAATAACTATTGTTGCTAATTAGGCATATGTTTTCATTTATATTTCTATCAGCCAGTAGGAAGATTATTGAATACTAAGGGATTTTGAAAGGAAAGTGAAAAGAAAAATTGGTAGTCTCACCTAAGATAAAGAAAAAGTTTTTGTAAATTTACTAATTGGATGAGCCAGCATTATTTCTTTGCAGCAGTTTTAGATTATTGTACTATTTTTATCATGGAAATTTTGTTTCTACAACACATACAAATAAAGCTTATACTATGTCTTTAATAGTATTAAGAAATGTTTATTTTTAAATGATCTAATCACCTTCATAATTATATAACAGTTTAATTTGCTGCCTTACATGATTATGTTTTCAAAATTAAATTGTGATATTCAACTTGTCTAAATTTTTAAATCATAATGTAAATTTTTTGCCAAATTTATAAATGTGTAAATCAGAATATAGAGAAGTCACAAGATAATAGAATACCTGTAGGAATGATGCATTGCCTTTCTGGACATTTCAGTTTTGAAATAAAAAACATATTTTTTGTGAAAAGTAAGAAAAATTGAAACGACTTTAAAAAAATTGGAATATATTTCCTTTTTATGATCATTTCTTCTTTTAAATATTAGGTTTAGGGCCACTTTAGTCTACAGAATGGTCCCCATCTTTGCTACCCAGTGTGTGATTCCATGACTAGTTAACAGCACCTGGGAACTTGATAGAAGTTAGGAATCTCAGGTATCACCCTGGACACACTAAATCAGAGTCTGTACTTCAACAAATCCCCAAGGCATTCACATACATATTAAATTTGTTTTCAAAATTAAATTGTGATATTCAACTTGTCTAAATTTTTAAATCATAATGTAAATTTTTTTGCCAAATTTATAAATGTGTAAATCAGAATATAGAGAAGTCACAAGATAATAGAATACCTGTAGGAATGATGCATTGCCTTTCTGGACATTTCAGTTTTGAAATAAAAAACATATTTTTTGTGAAAAGTAAGAAAAATGGAAACGACTTTAAAAAAATTGGAATATATTTACTTTTTATGATCATTTCTTCTTTTAAATATTAGGTTTAGGGCCACTTTAGTCTACAGAATGGTCCCCATCTTTGCTACCCAGTGTGTGATTCCATGACTAGTTAACAGCACCTGGGAACTTGATAGAAGTTAGGAATCTCAGGTATCACCCTGGACACACTAAATCAGAGTCTGTACTTCAACAAATCCCCAAGGCATTCACATACATATTAAAGTTTAACAAGGACAGGTCTACACAGTGGCCGAATATCTACTAATCTTCCTTAGTCTTTTTATACGCTGTTGAAAAATATTGCAAAGTTGGGAAACGGCATATATACTTTGGAAAACGACAAGGCTTCCAGGAGAGAAGGGGAGGGAACAGGAGCAGAAGGTGAGAGGCGCAAAGTCAGGAGCGAGGAGTAACTGCCAAGTATTTCTAGTCTTTTCATATTACAACCAGTGAAAGGTAGACAAGTGCTGCTTGCCACTTCTTTAATTTATTCTTTATCTATTGCTATCAAAGGCAAAATTATTCTTTGAGAAACCTCTGAGGTGGTGCAGTTTCAAAGCAGAATAAAAGTTGGTGGTATTCACAGAATTATAGAGCTGAAACTTCCCTTAAAGCTCTCTTCTTTGAGCCTTTATCAGCAGAACTCTAAAGCACAAAGATCACCCCGCCGGCAGTGGAGGCAGAATTAGGTCCTAATAAAGTATTCAAAGGAAGCTAGTTATCACTGCAATTGTGAATCTCACAGTGTGAACAGTTGAAATATTCCATCACCTTATCACCTGGAATCCTTTCAGTCTTAGAAAAGTAAGTCATAAATAAGAACAGAATTGTGGGAATATCCAGAGAAAAATGGAAACTGTGTCATAAAGCCTCAAAATATGGAATCTATTTAGTTGCTTTGGTTTGTTTACTTTGTAGATGGGCATGTGGAAGGGAGTGGAAGGGAATAAAGTATACAGAGTGCCTATAATCTGTTTTCTCATGCAATTCTAATGATAGTCCTATCTATAATAATAAAAGCATAATATGCTAATTAGACCGGACATCCTTCCGGACGGCCTTCTGTACGAAGCTGGGGCTGAGAGGGAAGCCTGGGTCCTAGGTACCAGAGGGAAACTGGTGCCGGCAGCCTGGAGAAGGAAGGCCTACTCTTGCACAAATTTCATGCATTAGGCCTCTAGTAAGATAATAATATTTTGCTTGTATTCTTCACATTAGTAAACATAGCTTAAAGTATTTAAATGCCTTCTCCGGGTTTGCACACTACAGGTTTCTGGCACTTAATTGAGCATTCTTTCCACATTTTTCCATTCTTGAGGTCATTGGAAAACTAGAAACAATTAGATGCTTTCAATGATTATGATCTGGTGGGTTTAATGTACAGTGTTATAAATGAAAGAAAGAAATACTATCCATTATTTGTGTTACCAAATTTTATTCACATCGAATTTCTCCTTAATCATTGGAAAGATGTCCTGCAATAAGCATTGTCTATTGAGACAAATCGTTATAAAACTACTTTGTCAGTAGGGTCTAATTGCTTAGACTTTATCTATATTCATAATACAATTCATATCTAATTGCTTCTACTTTTATTTGAGTGAAATAAAGTATATGTTGTTAAGCAATCTATGTCTTTGGTTAACTTTGATTAAAAATATTGTGCCCTATTTTCTTATTGAAATATTTCTTAAATAACACAACCATGAATTTAACTCAATATCACCTTTCCTGGCTAAACATGTTTGATTTAGGGGCAACCGAGCATCATGAGCAAATCTGCAAATTCCTCACCTGATCTAGCATCACTTGAATAAATTACCTGAACACTTTGGTGCTATGAAAACCCATTGACTCAGAGTTAAGTCAAAAAGGGAGGGGGGGAACCCTACATTTCATCTCACTGAACCACTTTAAAAATTATTTTCATAAGGGTCTGTCATTCATCCATTCTATTTAATTCAGGTTTTCTTGTATTGCATTTGAACATTGCAATCATGTTTCAATCCCTTTGAATTTCTCATTTTCCTGCAGTAAGTGCACATAATCACAGTTCCTTTTGAGCATCCAGGCAGCTACATACAGTGTGACAGTCTAATTTTGGAACAGAACACTTTTGCTCAACAAACACTATGCAACAAAATAAAAAGGGGAGCAAAATATGATGCTAAAAATAAGTCGTTTTTCATGTGACTGAGCAAGTTGACTGAGAAAATATTGTTATGAATTCAATATCCTTCTGTATCAAGTGTTTCAGAGTCATAAGGCAAGGAATTTTTTTTAGTAGGAAAATATGTAGAATTGGTATTTACCCAAATCACAGCAGCTAATATGTAGACTTTACTTATAACCTCTCTTATTTACCTTATCAGAAAGCAGGTAAATGGGAATATAATTTCAAGGTAAGTGATCTATTAACTGGCAACCCAGACATTTCCCTGTGTAGCACTCCTAATAAAAATAGTTGCTTGATTTGCTTTTTGAAGGCTGCCAGTATCAGACAAGTGTTGCCTTTCCATATCCCTATTGACCCATAGCTGTGATTTCTTATGTAGAATAAATTAGTGAATAGGAAATTTAATAGTTTAGTATTGCCATTTTAGTTCTTGTTTCTTAAACATTTTACTGGTTTACTAAACTACTCATTCTGTTTTAACAAATGCACAGGTCACTTTATCTGGAGATCACATTTAACATTTTGAATAACAACTTTATTATTTTAATTTTAAATGACCATTATTCTGTACTTGATCAATAAGGGAAATCCTATTGTATTTACAATAATAATATTAAATTAAATATCTGTAACAGTATAAATTAATCTTACTTTGTTTATCCCTATGTATAATCATTTAGGTTTCATTTTAAATTTTAGTATGGCGTCTTTTAAACTGAGACCTGTATGATTGGTTCTTCAGTCAACTGTACAGTCACTTCTGTTTGTTCATTAAAATTTCAAAGTTTTTACTTGATTATTTTAATACAAAGGTACAAAGGTCTCACTTTCTAATTTATGACTCTTTTGTCTCTGAAATTGTTTCACTAGCCTGTTTCAGTTGGTTTTCAGTAGTAATTGTATCTTCAACAGAGTTGATATAAGGAAACTCCATGACATATCTTGTTTTAGGTGCAGACATACAAATAAGTTTAAAGGCAGGAAGTATTCACTTTTTCTTATGCATTTTAAAATACAATGATTAAAATTTTGTAAATCCCAGGAAATACTAATTCTTTTACTTCAGAGGAGAAAAATTGAGTAGTGCTATAATAGATTAGTGATCATATTGCCCTGTTTTCCAGTCAGTGTTAAATAAGGCTGTAGGAAGAGAAATCTGGTAGTGTGCTGCATGTCAGCCTGATATCACATTGCCTTCAAAGCTGAGTTAACATGACTGAACCTTCTAAAGCCGTGAGGGCATTTGCAACAAATGTAACAAAGAACAATTTTAAGAAAAAAATGTACACCCAATATGAAAAGATACAAGATCTTGAATAAATAGCAAAGGAAAATATGAATAGCCAATAAAAATGAAAAACGTTAATTTAAGGAACTATCAAAAACACATACATCAAAATCTCCTGGGCGTGTTTTTATTCATATTTTTATGTTCCCGTCAATCTGTCAAGCAGTGTTTTTAATGACAACACACAATGTTGCTGTAGATGCAGTAAAACTGACAACCACTATCCTGGCATATAATAAGCGTAAGAAATATTAGCTGTTGCTGCTATTATTGAATAATTAGTATAGATATTTTTTTTTAATTTGCTAATAGGTATTAAAATGTTTATACTTTTGACCTTGTGATTTTACTTGTAATAATTATTTCTAAAGAAAAGATTATAATGTGCAGAGACATGCTGGGAGATATTTATCACAGCATTCTTTAGAATCACTCCAAACTGGACAGAGATTGCCCCCAAATGAAAAAGTTAAATGACTTTTGGCAAATCTCCTTTATAGAAATTGTTTATTTTCTGTGTTTTTAAGATTATTTTAATGATAAAAGAGATGCCCACAATATCAATTGAAGAGTGTTTAGTTAGATGACCTCTATTACATAAATTTGCAGAATGTAAGTGATAAAAATTACTTACTAGAAAACCTAAAGTAATAATTGGTATCTCTTATAGGCAAAATACTCAGAAAAAATAAACTCTTATTTTTCAAACAAATGAAAGCACCAAATGTTTTTTTAAATAGAAAATGATTTTGTCTCAGTGGAGCTGTTTAGATTTCTAATTTTTCTTAGAAGTACCTAGGTTGTACTTAGGCATTTTTAAAGTACCTTAGTGAAAATTCTTTGAATTTTTTTAATAGTCATTCATGTGATAAACATTTTGGGTCAAAATATTATAAATGTATTTTTTATGGAAAATTTTATAGTTTATTCATGTTCTGGAGTTACATTTCCTGAGCATAAGTAAAATCAAATTTTGTTTTTGTTTCAAACCAAGGAAAAGTTTATAATTTATTATGTTTTTACTGACACATGAAGTTCAGAATCACTAACCCTGGGGTCTTTGATGTCAACATGAAATTTACTAAGAAAAGTTCATTGCAAAATAAAAAAAAATTACTGAGGGTAGAGGATTATCAAATTAGAAATTTTAAACAATATAGATAGAAAATAACAATATAGATAGGAAATTCAAGTTTGGCTTTTTGAAAAATCCCCAAACTAGTCTCTAACAAATCAAATTATATACTTAATTGCTGTTTTAACAATAAAAACGTATTATATGTGATAATGTTACCTTTCCTACTTTTATAAATCTTTAATTTACCATTTTACTGTAGGATGTCAGTCCTCGAAATTGAAAATCCAATGATTTGTATCCATTAAGCTGCCCAAAATATGTGGTTAATTTTATCAAAATATATTTTTCTGCATTAGCCCTTCACTAAGTGGTTTAATCAACAAACCTATGAGTGCTTCCTATGAGCCACACTGGGTTTGATGATGTAGGTTGTTATGATCCCTGGCCTTCCTGGAGTAGGCTCCTTCTGAGAAAATAGATGGAAAATAAGAAACAAACAAATTAATTACAAATTGTGTTTGGAGAATAAAGTCAAATTAAGAGCCCAAAATGGACTTGATATTTTTTTCTTTTTCCTTCCTGCATTAACTTCCTAATTGGTATTTAGATGAATGTGATAATATGTATGTGGGACATTTTTAACACCACCAGGTTAGCCCTGTGAAGACATAGTGGAAACAGTTTGCGTACAAAGTAAAGCAAAGCCTTATAGCGAATTGATCCCTTAGATTTTCTCCTGGCATCCACTGAAGTTTAGGGCAAAGGAGAGAGGGAGCCAAAGACCATGATTGAAAACTCTGTGGACTAGCCAATGGTTTTGAATACCCATACTGACAAAATAATGCATGTAGCACTATAAACATTTAATTACTTGGACATTGAGAATACAACCTTTTCTACCCAAGTTTTTCAGCATTTGATCTCAGACTCTGCTCCGTATTCTTAGTCCCACCTTCATTTACTCCTGCCGATACACTTGATATTGAAGCCATGAGAAAGGATGTGGCTCACAGCCCGTGGATGCGATTATTGTGACATGCGCCTTCCATTCTTACCCAGTAGAAATTGTATGCTGTAGAGAATGATTGATTGGTTACTGCCTTTGTGTTTGATTTTGTCATTATTCATTATTTTCTTTGTCAAACAGACCCACACTCTTCTTCACATAATCACCCAGTCCTGTCTCTCAGTAAGAAAAGTAACTGATGGCTCCCAACAGCCCACTGTGGAAATATGTAATGATAGCCCTTTGCAAAAATGGCTACTAAGAAACTATACAAGAGCGGAAGTTTTTAGAAATATTTTTGAGAATCCTACTGATTACGTTCTCTAATAATTTTTGGAGGTTTGTGTTGCAGACTTTACTAATATTAGCTCAGTATTTTTGTTATCAAAATCTAGAAATTTACTTCTCTAATATGTGGTTAAGGATAATCTTTATGTGCTATTTCTCCATGGAGTTATTTTTCTGTCTTATACTTCTGAGCTGCATATATTTAGTAGTATTTAGTCTGTAATTAATTAGTAGGTATTTTCTAGGGTTTTTTCCTTTATTTTAAATAGATATGCCTAAATATAATTGATGGAATGTTTTATGACATATTAGCTCTTGTTTAAGGCTAACTGTAGTCTGTCTTTATGACAATAGATTTCAGCATTAGAGCTGAAAACCCGTTAAGAAAATTAAAAACATGAAAATTAAGATAGCCAAAATATTTCTTTTGGAACATTGAAATTATTTAATGTTGTTAATTTCAATTCAGATACTTTGGTTGTGTGCAGATACACCATATCCTTTCTGGAATTTATTACTTTAAGCTGACACTAAGCAAATGCATTATTAAAGACTAAGATTATTGGTTAAATGATATAATTATAATAATAAAGCTTATAAAAATGTACATTTTCTCTGTCACTTGCATGATTTATGAATATCTTCTCAGCAAGCAATAAAATGAATCATTATTCAGCTTATGCTAAAAAAATGTACTGGTATGGAATTCTTGTAAAGAGTGAAATTGGTCTAGGTGTTCATTTTCCAGTAAATAAAGTATATTATATTTTCCACTACCTTGCTAGGAAAACACATGAGAAGTTAGGGAGGGAGTTTTTCTGGTTCAGATGAACCATTAAAGGTTGGAATTGAGTTTGGAATACTTATAACAAGGCTGGGAATAGAGGTATGGAGAGGAGAGGAGAGAAGAGTGTTGTTTAGGTTAGAACTACATTTGAGACTAGGGCATTCTAAACATGTGTTGGGAAGCTGGAAAAGTCTGGTTCTGTTACACAATGGTAACTTATGTATAGAGCAATTTACATATATTATCTTAGTTTGTTTTTAAAGCAACCTTAACTGTAGATACAATACCCAATAAGGGACAGAATTCTAGGGTAGAAACCACAACTTGTTTCTCAGCAGAATTTGTCTCATTTCCCATCGCAATTCATACTGCTTTCTGGGAGCTGGCAGCCCTGTGCAAGGGGGATGAGAGCCACATCAGGTGGATGTGGAAACCAGTCTGGCTTTCATAGCCGCGTGCCTCTCAGAAGACAGTGTCTCTGTAACAACTCCATAGGCAGAGCTTCAAGCAAACCAATGGAACATGCAAAACTCCAAGTCTTTGCACTTAGAGAAACCCAGTTTGGCTCCCCACGAGGCATTTTTACTGAAGTTGATTAGATGCAGATACAGTTTATCAATCAGAGGTCATTTTTACCATAGGTAATGTTGCCTAGAAACATAGTTAACATTTTACCATTATCAGGTTGCCAAGGGGTCACAGTTAAGATAGTTGACTGAGGTCAAATTTTTTAATTAGAAAAAAAGGGCATTTTTAAGTATTCATAAGTTTAAATGAGCATCTTCTCACAAAGAATCTGATTGCTCAGAATAATTTAAAAATTTGCTCAAGTTTTCACAGCCAGTAAGTGGGGGTGGAAGGGTGGGAATTTACACTTACGGCTGCCTGAACCTAACATGTCTGCTGTTTCTACTGTACATCATTAAAAATGAGAGTTTTGTTTGGGTGGTTGTTATCTCTACAGTTGTGGTTTTTGACTATTAATGAAGTCCTTCAAAGAAAACATACATTTTTAGACAGAACAACACTAATATTTTTAAAAGTACCCCTTTAAAAGGACTATATATAATCGCTTCTCGGCCTTTTGGCTAAGATCAAGTGTAAAAGGACTATATACACAGAGGATCTCAGGTATGTAACAATCTTCTTCATATCTGGCAACCTTGCTTTTTTAATTTCCTGCTTGTTGTCTATCAAGCATCCTCCACTGCAAGCCTATTTTCCATTCCATCTTTTCTCAGGACAGTGAGGTCCAGGCTGTTTACAGGTCTAATCCAAACAAATTACGATTGTCTAGGCAGTGTTTCTCCACCATTTTTATTGCATTCCCCCTGCATTTTTTTCATACAACTTTCAATTGTAATAGTATGAGCCAGAAAAAAAATTACCTACCTTTAATTTTGATGATTCAAAACAAGATATACTTGCAAATCACCTCCCATGCATTGAAACACTTCTCTTCTTCGAAGTTTCTTATGTAGTATGGTTCTAGGCATTCCCCATGAAACTGAGCAAACATGTGCATAATTAGTGAGCATAAGTTAGTATAAAGCATGTGGACTTAAAACGTATATCTGTAAAGTCCCCAAAATACATAATTTCAAAATGTAAATGTGAACTCAAAAGGGAAGATGTATAATGACAGTTAACATGATGCATTTTTTGGAATTACATTTCAGCATTTGGGTACTGAGATGATGCTTATTAATGAATATCATTATAAAGAAAATAAAATGTAGATATAAATTTAAAAATATGTGACAGTCACACCCCTGATTTAATTTGGTATTAAATTTTTTAAAGATTCTCAGACATGCAAACTAAATTAGGGAGGGCATACTATCAAGTAAGACAGATCTTCACTGTGATAATCACTCAAATGCAATGAATTTCTCAGTCACAGATAGTATGGCCTGTTTAGTATTTGGAAACATCTCTAGCAGTTTTCTCATTTGGGTCACAGCTGTGACATCTCTTTGCATGTTTACCAAATGGTTACTAAATAACACATGCCTAAGATAACTAGGCTTTTGTGAAAGCTTGTTAATATTTACAGCCCTGGACTGAACTCAGAGCTCACAAATGGGCTTTTTGCAAAGGAGCCCGAATTCTTGGCAATGCGGAACACATGTTGGCTAATTTCTTTAACCATCTGCAAATAAAGGTGTATTAGACAGTGATGAAACCCTGACAGGGAAAGCTGTATAATAATTAATTCACAACCACCTGTGCACAGTTCCTTCTATAAACATATCACAGTGTTTATACTAAAAAGAAAATCATAAAGGTCTCTTAAAGGGCAGATTTAATGTGATGTGCTAGTGAAGTTAAAGATTTAATATGCTGCACTGACTGTGGGTTATCTTTTCCAGAGACTCACCTTGAGACATGTGAACAGTAACCAGTGTCTCGATGAACCTTCGGAAGAAGACAAAATGGTGCCTACCATGCAGGACTGCAGTGGCAGCAGGTCCCAGCAGTGGCTGCTGAGGAACATGACTTTGGGGGCATGAAGACCACTTCCCCCAAGCCATGGAAGTGTCTCTACACTTTTGTTTTTCCATTATTTCAATTAAGGAAAAAGATTAACTTTGCTGAATTGAAAGTTTTAAAATCCTTTTAGTATTCTAAAACACAGTTGTTTATAATTCATTTTTAGGAATGTTTGCTTATTTCCGTACAAAATTTGTATCTGATCAAAAGCACATAAAAATATGAATAACAGCAAACTGTTATTAAACATTTGAAAAACTTTAAAAAAAGTGTTTGCTTAAAATAAAAATAAAAAACACACCTCTTTCTTGCCCTCATGTCACAGGATTAGTTGTGGGGAGGGGTATTTTTATTTTTTATTTTCATAGTGATTGAAAGAGAGACAATGTAAATGCCTTATAAAATACCTTCATTATGAAATAGAATCATTTTATAAACTCACTCTGTTTCCACTGGACCTTCATGGAAACATGTTGAATTTCTTTGTCAACAGCAGGCCATACATTGAATTATTTCTGAGCAATTAATTCATCATACACAATAAGTTCCAAGTTTTGTACCAGAAAAAAAAACCAATAAACTGGACCTTGACTTACAGAGTTGTTATAAAAGCATCACATTTAAACAAACAACAACAAAAAAAAACAAAAAAAGAGAAGAGTTTGAAAATTCAATTTAAAGGACCTGACATCAGAAGCAGCAAGCTGGGTGTGGCGGGGAGCAAGATGATGAAGCTAAACTGCAACAATTGACTCATTTAAGAAGATTCTGTTTAGGTGGTAATCAGTGCTCTCACAGGCTGAGTGTTTAACAATCATATTGGTTCCAGAGTTAAAGTTGGAAACTCAATCCTTAACAGCTATCTTTGTCTCACATAAACCATGCAGTCCTTTTCTCTTCACTCTAGAGACTGTGGCTTGTCACTTATGCTGTTCAGAATTGTAGGCAAAGGGTGGAGAGTATTAGTCCTGATTTTTTGTCTCCTACATGTAAAAATGTTAGGTCACTGTTACCATTTTAATTTTAAAAGATGATTCACTGCTATGCTAGAATATCTAAAAATTTCATTACTAAGGGAATGAACTCAGTACACATCCATGAAACTTTTCATTAATCTGTTAGATACCATTTGCCGTTAACTTATGGCTCAAGGAGTTAGTCATGTTAGGCTAACTTCACACATTCTACTTCCATCTTAAAGCCCTTTGTGCAAAATGAATGAGTAGAAGATACTAAAAAGAAGAAAACTCTATCAGTGAGAATTGAGCTAATAACTTTTAGTATTTCACATCATGTAAAATGCCCTTAAAGTAGCTCTACATATGTATTTTAGTCATTAATAAATACATTCAGCAGCTAAGAGAAATTGTGGAGGGGACAAGGGGGGCGGGAATGGAAGAAACATCTTGCCATATTTTTGGCTCTCTTCTTTAAAAGCTCTGGAAAGCCAGTAAAATCTTGTATGATTTTCCGGCTAGCATTAGCATTATTTCTTTGGCTTTATACTGGTAAAACTCTAAGGAAGAATTCTACAACCTGAAGCACTTCAGGTGTACTTTTCAAAGTGCAGACATTCCTAAAAGAGCCAGTACCCAACTACAGGGCATGAGGGTTGTCATTAGCCAAGTTTAGTGGGAACTGCCTTTGAATGAACAACTGAAGACCTGTGAGGTCCCAGCTCCCAAAACAAACTGGATGTCCCTCAAAGGCAGCTTGGGTTCCTAGCTACAGACCCTGGGAAGGTGAACCAAATTCTTTTTTCAATTATTTTCCTTTCTAAGTTCATTTGCTTTTAGTTTTCCAAGAACTGTAAACGCTGGCTATTTTCTATGTTCTCAGGGGGGGCCCCGGGTAGACAACAAAGCATGATTTCAGAGTAGACATAGGCCAAGAAGCCGTGGCATTGATTGTGCTGAGTCTAGACAAATACATTTATATACACATCCAAATTTGAAGAGAAAATGTGTTTCTTTAAGATTCAAACACTGTAATAGAAATAAAGCAAAAATAAAGACCTGTTGCAAAGTTCAAAAAAACAACAAAAAGTGTAGACATTCCTCATCTTGTGGTCTCTGAGTATCCCCAAATCTTTTAAAATTACAAGCAAAAGTTTGAGTGTTGGGCATTTCTTTTTGGTAGAGAATCCATTGTTTACAGCAAATTTATACAGAAACTGTGACACCCCAGAAGTAGGGAACCACTGCCTTAAATTGACAGTGTCCTCACAAGTCACCTGAGGACTTTCTTTTTCTCCCCCTTTCCTCTTGTCTCACTAAATTAAAGTAAAATGTCCCTGCACATTTGTCCTTCAACCTATAAAGCTTAAACACTCAAGGACTCTTTAATACAATATATTCCATTTATTGTGGATTTGTCAAACAAAATACATGTTATCTAGAAAATGGTCAAAGACAATTTTTTTTTTAAAAAAAATGGTTTATCAAAACTGAATTTGACACATTTCAGCAGTATTTTAAATATCTGAAAGTTCATTATGGTCATAGCAAAAATACAAGAGAAATAAAAACGACATGAGTTTCATGCCAGAGAAGAATTTTCCAAGAATCCTCAGGTGGTATGAGCATATGTTATTAGAATGTCTAACAAACAAAAAATGACATAAAATATTAGAAAACACCAAAAACTAGAAAGCATTAGCTAATTCAATGTTCTTTTCAAAAATATTTATTGTATTCAGTACAGAAATTAAAATCATGATTGGATTTTTATACTTTATTATCTTTCTAGACTAATAGATACTTCAAATGACTTCAAACTTCCTCTATTGATGTCACCCCATTGCAACTCCAGTCTTCCAGATGCTCAGATCAAAAACCTAAAGTCAGTTTTGAGTCCTCTCTTTCTCTCTCAACTCCCATCTAATCCATCAGAAATCCCCTTGATTCTAAACCAACTACTTACCAACACATTTTCTGTGTCACTATCTTTAACCTTTTTAACTGCAACATGCTTATAATTTGGTTCCCTAATTTCCCAGCCCTTGCTCCTAAATAGTCTTTCTCAATACAACAGCCACACCGATTCTATTTAGCATAAATTTATTGTGTCACTTCTCTCTCACAACCCTCCAATGACTTCTCATGTCTCCCCAAACTTCTTGTAGTGGTCTTTATAGTGTCATTCGTATAGTGTCATTCATGAATGACACTCCTATGAGCACGAGCGCGCGCACACACACACACACACACACACACTTCTGAATATTTACTCTACTCTGGTTGCCAAGCAAGTGTCTGTCCTAGGTTTTTGTTCCCTTTGCCCACAGAGCTTTCTTACTCACTTTCTTCAAGTCTTTACTCAAATTTTATCTCATCAGTAAGGCAAACCCTTCTCCCCCTGCCCTTCCTAGCCCCTGTAAATTCTCAAACTATCAATTTGCTTCTTTATTTTGTGTCTATCCTTCACTTTCAAACCCCCTACATTACCATTGCACACCCTAGAATGTCAGTTTTTCTCACTGTGTTATTCCCAGTATCTAGTAGAGTTATTGGGACATAATAAGTCTTCTCTAAATATTTTTGAATGAACTGAAAAATGTGTGTTAAAATTACCAAGTGCTACTGTATCCTATATTTTTTGCACAGTATTTTAAATTTTAAAATAAAGTCAAGTAATATATTTAGACAGGATATACATTACTTTCTCCAAATGAGAGTTTTCTTCCTACTATTCTTCAAATTAAAGGATGGGCTATATTTTGTTCTGTATGTTAGTATATCCTGCCTTATGGAAATAAAATATATGACATTTTATAAACATGCTGCTACATTATATAAGTTGCTTCATTAAGATAAAAATGATTTTTATTTTTTGGTTGTCTTTAATGGCCACATGATGGCATAAATAAGATTTTTACTTTTAGAGGGGAGACATGTATCATTTTCTTAAAAACCATATGTATTTTTATTGTTTCACAGGAACTATTATTACATGTATTTTCTAAGTTCAACTCTATGAACAATTGTAGAAACTTTAAAAAACTTTACAAATGATTTATTCTTAGTTTCTTTGTTTATAGATAGTGAGAATCAGATATGTAATTTAGCTTGTTCAAAGATCATAAAGTCCTGATGTCAGGACTCATCATTGTTAATATAATCTAACACTGTCTTCAATTACAAAGCACTCAAAAATGTAATAAAAAGGGCACAATCATAAGAGAAAAAATGTCTTTATTAAGCGTTTTGTAGTAAGTACATTGATTCTTTAGAAATACCAACTTCTTTTCTTTAGATATATAATCCTTTTTAGAGATAATTAACTTTGGAGATTTAACTTCTCACCACCTTTCATACTTAAATAAAATTATGTCTACAAAATAAAGGCACTAAATAAAGACCTGCCACAAAAGTAGAGAAATTGACAGGAGACATCCTGATTACAGAACATTCTAGCAGTATTGGGCAAACAGTGTTTCAGAGAAGCAAAGCCTCTTCCGCAGTAAACAGGGAGCATATTCTCCCCTCACTCCCACTTCCTTATGATTATGTTCAAGTTTAAAGTAATATTGGCTCACAGCTTGCATTTAAAATTAGACCGCCTATTACTGTGAACATTGAGTAGGTTCTAGGTTATTTGGCTAAAAAGATTGCAGGGTAATCAGCAGAGACTTCCAGGCTTCCCAATGGAGCTCTGTGGACTCTAGTAAACACAACCCATACATTCAGTTTTTCCATGGTGCTTAGAAACCGGTGTAGCTCAGTTGGTTGGAGCATCGTCCATGCACGGAAGTGTTGTGAATTCTGGGTCAGGGCACATGCTCAGGTTTCAGGTTCAAACCCTGGTTGGTAAGCATGGGGGAAGCAGCCGACCGGTGTTCCCCTCCCACATTGATGTTTCTCTCTCTCTTTGCCTCTCCCATCCTCTCTAAAATCAATGAAAAAGAAGAAGAAACAACTTAATAAATAAGTAAAAAGAGGGGATAAATAACTCTAACAATAGAATAACAGGAACAATTATATTTTTATTTTTTCTGTGATAGTTGAGAGCGTAGTACAAATTGATCCAATAAACCTGAAAATATTGGCTACCCCTACACTGTTTTCATCACTTGAGAAATGTTCTTATCTGATCACAAGCATGTCACTTGCATCTCATTATAGATGCTACATCTAGTCTCAGAGGAGGCAAAACTTGTATGCATATTTAAGTTATAAAGTATGCTAACTTAACAAATACGAAGAATTTAAGGAATTCCAGATCCTAAAGGATGTGTCGTCATCCACAAGCTGTCTTTCTGCATAGCTGATATCTGCAAATCTTGAATAAATCTGCAATTCAGTTGAGCAGCAAAAATTCAATTAAAGCTTAAAGCAGCTGCTACCCACCATTTTCCTCCAATATGTCAAATATAGAATAGAGAAACGCAGTCTTCTTCTGTACAGTACATGAACATATCTGACACAGCATCATGTCCAAACTGCTATTAAATATAAGCTATTGTGTGAAATTAAGGTGTTGAATGAGCACCAGCAATGTGTTTTAAATAGTTTGTGTGAATTTGTGTCCACCTTTTGCTTCCTATTGTTCAATAAATTCTAAAGGCAGTTTTCATTGTATTTGTTGAAAAAACCCTCTGAAATACTACTGATGCAGGGCAGCTTTTTTGTTAACTATTTTTAAAGATAAACATCACTTCTGTGATACTCATTTCATCATTATATGAAGTTATCTTCTGTTTTTAGGTGGGGAAAACAAATCATTTAATATTCTGTTTATAATGAGTTAGAACGAGGATAGGAAATTAGATGAGTAAGGCTATATCTATAATGGTTAAGAAATGAGATTTTTATCATGCATTTAATTTGGTGTAAAAATGAACGTAAGCTGTTGCTTGGTTTCAGTTGTACTTTCAGCTAAGAATAGCACGCAGAAAAAAAGGACTTGATGATATGATTTTTTTTTGGGGGGGGGGAGGCGGAGGGCGGTTTGGAGATTTTGGTCAATGCAGCCACAAATAAAAAGGAATAATTTCAAAAATGTTTTAGATATGCGCTTGGCACACAGTTCTTTAACATTTATAGAAGCAGATTGTTTTTAAGGAATTTCACATCTTAAATATTGTAAGATTACTGAATGGTATAATTGTTCTTTTGCTACAAATTTAAATATTTATACATTTTTGTAGAATTAAAATATACCAGTTTAGTTTTACTTTGATATGTTGTCTTTTAAAAAGTTTTGATAACATTTTAGACAGATAAACAGATAAACAATTTCAGTATTTTATGCTTATGTTCCATTGTGTAGATTATTTAAATAATTAATTAAGTGTCTATGGGTATCTCTTAGCAGTAAGGAAATATTGTGATCCATGTGAAATTTTGATACCAAAAATCTAAAATAGAAATATTAAAATGTACACAATTCTAAAGAATTTATTATTTAATTAATTTTCATTCTAATATGATTTGATTGATTTTTAATTTTTTTCGTTTTTATAAAAGGACTTAAAATAGAAAAGTAAAATGTTTAATATCATATGATGAACGTTATTTTTCAGGACACTGTGAATCATATCCAATTTCTTGATTTTGGTGCTGCCGACCGAGAAGACAGTCTGTCAGGGTTCGGAGGGGAGGATGGAAGCGGCTGCCCACTCCACAGAGCAGTGATTCCCCAGGATCAATCCTGCAATCTATTCACGCACAGAATCAAGAGGAAAAATAAGAGATAAGTTTGTTTGCTAAGTGAAAAAGGAAGAAGGAAGAAAAGAAGGAGGAAAGAAGGGAGAGAGGGAGGAGGTTCTGATCATACCTAGTTTTATAATTTTAGTCTGAAGAAAACTCACCTAAAATATTCTATTCTGTATGCATGATTCAGAAGCTCATTGATTTGCAACCATCATGAATACCCCATTGGTTTTTCCAAACTTTAACTATAACTGTCAGTAAGAGCAAAAGACATTGTCTAGATTTTATGTTTTACACACAAAACGCATCTCCGTGGATTTCTGTAACCATGTGGGGCTCACTCCATGTGACCCCTACTTTCTTTCTGCCTTTGTTCTTTCGGGTACTCTTGTCTAGGAGCACAGCCTTGCATTTGAAGTATTAACCACATTAACCTTATAATCCAGCTCTGCCTACCTCAGATCTTGGTAGAGCAATAACTTACCCTCTTTTGCCTTTCTTTAGCACCTAGTAGGAAAGAAAAAAAGTGAACTCTCTTGCTCAACAACTGTACTCTCATGACTCCTCCTTGGCGTCTGAGCCATTTGGTGGCCTCTCTGCTAAGTCACCCTTTTCTGATATAATGATTATTTTTTCCACATGACAGAGGATAGTAACACCAATCTCAGCTTCTATCAGAAATATTTAGCAAATAGAGCGTTAACACAATGCCTGCTGACAAATCTCTTTACCAATTTTGTGAAGTGGAAACCTAGACAAGCATGCAAACATCTGTTTCAGTTTTTTTTTCTATTAATGAGAGACATGAATTTGTGCAGTAAGCACCCTTCATCTACATTGTGACAACTTGTCTAAGGCAGAGCCTAAGAGATCAACACTGTCTAAACAACTGAGGTCGGAATTGACAATAGCCTTCCCAAAGATTTATGGCCCTTTGTTTTCTGCTTCTGAATTCACAGCCTGATTTCTCTGTGTGTATTTGCAACTTTTTGGTCCTTAAATGACAGCATGGAGTTAAGTTGCATACACAAAAGCATCTTAGCCCTAGCCAGTTTGGCTCAGTGGATAGAGCATCAGCCTGCAGACTAAAGGGTCCCCGGTTTGATTCTGGCCAAGGGCACATGCCTGGGTTGTGGGCTTGATCCCCAGAAGGGGCGTGTCGGAGGCAGACAATTAGTGGTTCTCTCTCATCATTGATGTTTCTCTCTCTCCCTCTAGCTTCCTCTCTCTGAAATCAATTTTCTTTTTTTAAAAAAAAGCACTTTAAAGTTCTTCCTCTAAATATATGGACCAATGTGAGTGATGAATCCATTTTGATCACACACTCGAGTTTTCATTGGCAGATTTAGAAATATTTAACTCAGCAGATCACCTTTGGATAGACTTTCTTCATTTTTTGGTCTCCTACCTCACTGGTCAATTGATTTCAGTTTCATTTATAGACTATCCTTCTTTCTCCCATCTCTTAATATTGGAGTGTTCTGGGGTGCAGTCCTTAGTCATCTTCTCTATCCACTCATTCCTTTGGTGATCTCATCCAAGACCTTGGATTTTCATACCACCTACGTCCTGCTCACAATGAAATGTCTCTCCCCAGGTCAGAACTCCTTAAGTGAACCTACCTACTTGACATGTCCACGTGGATGACTGATAGACATCACAATCTAAGTATTCCCAAGACTGAACTCCATGCCTTATTCTACAAATCTGATCAATTCAAAGAGATTTTTCATCTCAAATGATGGCTACTCCATTCTGTCACTTGCTCAGTCCAAAAATCTCGTTGTTTTTCTCCCTGCTTTTTCCATTAAAAAATTGTATGATTTCACCTTTACAAACTTGCCTGAATTTGACAAATTGTTAATACCTCCATTGCTCTGAATTTAACCAATTGTTACCACCTCCACCCTGGTCTGAATCACCATCTGAATTGGTTGCACCCTTGCGGCCTCCACATCTATTTTCAACAGAGAACCAGAACGAAGCTATGAAATATACCCCAGATACTCTGCTCAAAACCTTCCAATGACTTCCTGTTTTGTATAGAGTAAAGGTTATATCCATACAAAAGCTCTTTGTGATCTGACCCCTGTTACTTTCTGACTTCCTTCCCTACAATGCCTCTGCTTGTTCATTTTATTTCAGGCACTCTCCTTGCTATTTCTTTGAGCAAGCCAAGCATGCTCTTGGTTTCAGGCATCTGCCGAGAATACTTGTTCCTAGATATCCACAGGTTAACTCCTTCACCTTGTTTACGGCTTACATTCTCAGTGGGATCTCTAATCCATCTACTTTAATTCTACGTATAGCCTACATTCCATACATCCTTGAGATATACCTGTCCATATCCCTGCTCTACATTTTTTTCCATAGCACTTCCCACCTGCTAACATACTATCAAATTCACCTATTTATTGTTTTTAATTCATGCTTACTTACTTAATGCCTCTTTCTCTCCACTTCTACCCTTGCCCAGCACCCACTACTTGGATATAAAATACTAAAAAGCAGGGAACTTGATTTCATTGTGACAAGGCATGTATACAGAGCAATGCCTAATGTATATTAGGCACCCAATCAATATTTTTGATGGTGAAATGAATTTCCATCTTTTCTCCTCTCTACTGGAGTGAAGGGGAGGAAGAGAGTGAAGGACTTCAAGATTTTCCTTTTTCATTTTGTGTTGATACATTTTACCTCCTCTTTGCTTTTTAAATGTCCTTCTACTGAAAGAATTACACTGTCTTTTTTCATTTCAAAAGCACAAATTTTAAGGGAATGGATGTATTTAGAACTTGAGACAACTTCATAATTATATGAATACTAGAGGCCTGGTGCACAAATTCATGCAATGGTGAGGTCCCTACGCCAGGCCTGCAGGATCAGGCCCAAACCAGCTCTCTGACATCCCCTGAGGGGTCCTGGCTTGCAAAAGGGCACAGGTCAGGCTGAGGGACCTCACTGCTGCACAATCAGGGCTGAGGAGGATAATGGGAGTTTGGCCAGCCGGGTAGGGACCATAGGAGGGTTTCAGGGCATGTCCAGCCCATCTCCCTCAGTCCTAATTGGCCAGACCTCAGCAGCAAGCTAACCTACAGGTCAGAGTGTCTGCCCCCTGATGGTCAGTGCATATGATAGTGAGCAGCATTAGCATATCATTATCATATTATGCTTTGATTGGTTGAACGGATGATAGGACACTTAGCATATTAGGCGTTTCTTATATAGAACTTGAGACCTGGTGCACAGATATGTGCACCAGTGGGGTCCCTTGGTCTGGCCTGTGGGGATCAGAATGAAAGTGGCTTTCTAACATCCCCCAAGAAGTCCCAGATTGTAAGAGAGTACAGGCCAGGCTGAGGGACCCCACTGGTGCATACATATATATAATAAATTATATGTGTGTGTGTGTGTGTGTGTGTATGTGTGTATGCAAATCGGCCAAATGGCGAAATGACCGGTTACTAAGATGCACACTGACCACCAGGGGGTGGACGTTCAATGCAGGAGCTTCCCCCAGCCTGCAGGCTCCAGGCCAGTGAAGGCAGGTGCCATCAGGGCCCCCCTGATTGCCTCACCAGTCGCCCCACAGAGAGAGGTGACTGGTGGTGGCAGCAGGGGGCGGGGCCGGCAAGCAGGTGGTACCAGGCCAGCCAAGGCAGATGGCCGTGGAGG
>NW_006286231.1:3776383-3793576 GCF_000327345.1 Myotis davidii
ATGGGGTTGGACTGCACGGGACCATTTATACATGGATTTAAAAAAATGAAGATGTATAGTATCATGCACTAATGGCCTCATTTAATCTGTTTAAGCATGGAAACACCATGTTACAAATAAGGCCACATTTGGAGGTACTGGCGTTTAGAATTCCAACATATCTTTTTTGGGAAGACACAATTCCATTTATAACACTTGGGGCTTGCCTCTTAAAAGCTGACTCGCAAAAACAAGAATACAAAGAAAGTTATGCAGAAATTCTGCATTTCTTATCCATGCTCCATATCTGTGCATTCCTTGACTTTCTCACTCCCCACTCCCTTTTCTTCTAAAAACATACTTTTTCTCTGTAATATTGCTTCCTACTCCCCACCTCTTTTATATGGTAAGATGATCAACAATCAGAACTTCCCATACGAAACCCTTGTGAGGTAAGTGGCATCATTTCCTGACACCTTTCTTTCCACCCTCCCTGACTCTCACCTTAGGTGATTCCAATTTTCACCGGGAAAGGATTCCACTAATAGACAGGCCAGTCAGATCAGACCATGAAACCCTGCGATATCCCTGAAGTAGAAAAGTATCTCTGGGAATGTGGTGAGATGAAGAGAGCTGTCCCTTCCTCTCCTCTCCATTTGTGAACCAAAAGAAATACATTAATAAAGTGGCGAGGGGTCACCACATAGAACAGGATGTAACTTCTTCCCTGAAAGGTCACGTTTCATAGCCATGAGTAATACTTGTTATTCATAAAACGGGGGTTCTCACTAAGGCTTTGATTTGCTTGGTGGGAGTTTATATTCTGGGTTTTGACGTAAGTGATCTTTCTTTCACCTTGTTATCATCTCCTACTAGGACTCTTTAAACTAGATGCTAGGTCACAGGTATGCTGAGATGTTGATATTCCGTAGTCTTCACAAGACAGGTGATGCCTTTTGCTGCCAAAGTGTCCAAGCAGCCTCCCACTTTGCTCATCAGGCCTTACAAACAGTCTTCTGATTTTCTATGTGTCTGTGCCAGGAAGCATTGCTCTACACTGAGAAAGCACAGTGCTCAACGACTACAAGAAATACACGCATTGTCAAACAAAACTGTTTATTAATGTGTTGCAGCAAGATGGAACGCATACCAGTGATATCTCAGTGAGAGAAAGTTAGTAAGTAAGGAGGGAGAAATTTCTTAGCACAGGAAGCAAGGCACACAATGCATAAAGGCATGAATCATGATAGTGCAATTAAGGAGCTGTATGAGGTTTGTTATGACAGGGGCATCGGGCTCCTGTGGAGGTAAACAGGAATAAGAAATAAATAAGGGCCAGGACAGGAACAGCTTTGCATGCCTGATAAGGATTTGGAACTTCTTTTTCTAAAGGCAATGAGGAATCATTGAAGGTTTAGAAGAATTCTAGAGATTTGGTTATATTTACATTTTAGAAATATCTCTTTAAAATCAGAAGGACATATAGCGGTTAGGCTTGAATAGGTTAAACCTTGAAGGAGAGCCCATGACTTCAGGAATAATTTGTGTTATGTCAGAGACAAAATTGTATGATTTAATAGGTAATGGGGGTGAAGTAGAAGAATCCAGGGCAATAAAACAAATAGATTATAACACAGGTGATAACTCTTATGAATTTGAACTTCCTGCAGGAGTGCTCAATTCAGAGTAAATTGGAGGGGGTATGACCACGTATGAGGAAAGTGATAGATTAACCATAGTTGCCATGGCATGAGAGGGGAGATGGGACATGTTTACCATGTGAAAATAGCATTATTAGTTGCTTAACTATAAACTGTTTTCCATTCTTATTCCTTCCAGAATTGCACTTTTCTTTCAGACAGCCACTCCTCTGAGATATAATTCATGTTCTTATAGGGCAACTTTAATAGATACTCACGATATCCTATCCACCTTTTACAAAGAAATTGTTTCATGAAAGTAAGCCTAAGACAATCAACACTTGACACTTCCATAAACATAGTGATTGGTTTAGAAATGGTAACATGATACAATTCAGGCCAATGAGATGCTAGGAGAGTTTTTCTGTGGGCTTCTAAAAAAGTGCCTTGCTCTTAAGTATCTTTAACAAGCCAATAAATAGCCTTGTTGTGTAAATGGCTTTAAGCTATCCATTTTGCTACATGCAGTCAAAAATTAATTATGTTTTAATTAATGATGGTTTTTCTTTTCTCTATCGAGCTCAACTCCCAAGTTTCTACTTTCATGGGCTAAATGGATGTTGGTTCCACTTATCAAGCTGGACCATAGAGACGGGAGAGATTTTAGTCTTAGGTACTTGGATTTGTGAGACACAGAAAACATCTAGGAAAAAAAATCTAAAAGATATAATATATACACACACACACACACACATATATATATACACACACATATACACATATATACATATACATATACACACACATATATATATGTGTATATATATATATATACACATATATATATTATATAATGTCTAGACTTCAAGAATGAGATCTAGGTTAGAGTTTTAGATTTGGAAATCACATTAGTGATAGGTGTTTTAAGATGTGCAATATTAGATCAAACTAGTGTGCAGAAACTGTTAATCTGTTTTTCAGTGACAGAATAGAGTAACTAGGGTTGGGTAGAGTACAAAATATCAACATATACTGAATATAATCAGAGAAAATGTTGTTAAAACTTTTATTTTTTTTAGTTACATACATATGTGGTCTGGATCATAAAATAAAATGTATTTCTTACTATAAGCAGCAGCCAAAAGAGTTTTCAAAACACTGCTATGAAGTGATAAACATAGGAAATCAGCAAGAAAACCTGGGTATCTTGTAAAGAGAAGGCATGGGAAGAGAAATCTGAGTAGGAGGCAGCCAGGGAGGTAAAATGGGACCAGGAGGTAGGAAGATGCAAAATCCACACAGAATATCCTCACCTTTTGACAAACTTATCTACAGTTCTCTTTTAGTGAAAATTTCTGATGCAACTATAGATCAGTGTAATGTCAAATTTGATTTATGCATGTTGTATGTCTTAACCACCTGCACCTTGAAGAATATGCCCTTACTTTAGTCACACTGATCCTTTATGTCTTTGACTCATCCAGCCTCTTGAACCCCCATCTTTTCTCAGCACCCCATACATTTTTTTTGTAGTAAGTTTTGTATTTTCATCAGCTTCAAAAATTTCTATTCATTTCCTTCTATATCAGCTTAAGAACCATCTACTTCAGGTATTGTAAACTTCTTGGATTACTTAACATCCCACAGTAACCAAAAGTGTCAAATAAAAGTGAGAAAAACCACTAGTTTTGGTTTTTATAGCTGAATCATTTTATGGTATTTTTAATGAAACATTTAATGACTTGGTACATGGGGACTTAGATTTAATAGGCTGAATCATTTTTTTAACTTCAACCATAGGAATTATTATGCATTGTATGTCTTAACCACCTGCACCTTGAAGAAAATGCCCTTACTTTAGTCACACTGATCCTTTATGTCTTTGACTCATCCAGCCTCTTGAACCCCCATCTTTTCTCAGCACCCCATACATTTTTTTGTAGTAAGTTTTGTATTTTCATCAGCTTCAAAAATTTCTATTCATTTCCTTCTATATCAGCTTAAGAACCATCTACTTCAGGTATTGTAAACTTCTTGGATTACTTAACATCCCACAGTAACCAAAAGTGTCAAATAAAAGTGAGAAAAACCACTAGTTTTGGTTTTTATAGCTGAATCATTTTATGGTATTTTTAATGAAACATTTAATGACTTGGTACATGGGGACTTAGATTTAATAGGCTGAATCATTTTTTTAACTTCAACCATAGGAAAAATGTCATTTTCACAGAAGAAGATATAATGTGATGTTATAGGTGATCCCCAGAGTCTTAGTTGGATGAAATTTCAATTCTCCTTTTAAACAAATCCCAAACAGCATGAGTCACTGTTTCCTGCATCCTCCCATATAGTTATAAAAATGTCATGCTGGCACCTAACAAATCAGTGGTATTTTTAAAATACTTTCTTTTTTGTGGATTTGTTTAAGCATCTACGAGGATTAATTTGCTTTCTCATCAAGGTTCAGACCACACAATACTGCATAATAAATATTGTAATGCATGTAGTTGTCCTTTCAATGATTGCTTCTTTGTTACAAAATGTATACTATAATTTCAAAATATGTCTGGGATGTTATTTGATTTGTATTGTATAATGTCAATTGATAGTCCACAAATGCATTTCTCTAGGAATCTTTGCATAAAACAGGCTCATCTCAAGGAAAGAACAGAATATTTTGTTCCTCAAAGTGTCTCTGAATCAAAAATAGAAAGCAAAAATAGAAAATTTAGAGATGCATACTTTTTACCCTAAAGATATGCAAAAAATTATAAAAAGGAGTAACTTATGGACAAGGCTATTAATTAGGGAATTATTTATATAACAATTCTAATGGCCCAGACCTTCAGGAATGAAGATTTATGTTACCTCCCCAGGCAAGGAACCATCATCCATCAAGATGCTTGCCAAGGTCAAAGAGGATATGGTAGATGTAGTGGAGATGGTAATTATAAATATCAGCTATAGCTATTTGCCAAATTGAAGAAATGAAGTGATAATCATGAATATTTCTTCCTGATTTTGATATAAATATATCTATGGGTGTATACATAACATTTTTAAAATCATATTTGCCTCCCTTTCTACTATTCTCTACCATCTAACATGTTCACACTAGCAGGCATGATCCGCCAGTATTTAACTTATAGAATACCATAGGAGAAGCATGCTTCAGCAAGAGGAGGCATAAGTATCACCAAAAATAGATCAAAAGATCCTTTTTTGAGGATGGGGCAATGTTTTTTTGGTTATGTGAGGCATAGTTGCATTAGGTAAGATTAAATCATAATTTTGCTATTATGTCTTTTAGGAATTAAGTCTAATTAAAAGAGGGATATATATTTGATGACATGTTGACAGAGGATGGACTATGGTGGCTTGGTATTGTTTCCACTTAGCTTAGTTGGACCAAAGTTTCCCAGTATTCTTTTCCATGCATGGTTCTAAGTTAGGGTTGACCACATGCAAAATTGCATGGAGTTTGAAGACTGCTAGGTTTACACTCTGCTCAGAGTGAGGTGAGGCCATTGCAGTTCTCACAGCTTATGACATAATGGAGGCTCTGCATGGAGCAGCAGTTCGGCAGGCAGCTCCTCCCACTTCCCCTACATCTCGTCCTTCAGCTTCTCTGAAGACTTGTCACATTGTGCAGAGTGTTCCAGCCCTTCTGCAGGTTACCAACATCAGAGCCAGAGCTTTACGGTGCTGAGGCATCACTGCCAGTTCACAAAAGGTTCCAGGGTATCTTCACAGGTTCCCGCTCACCCCTTCTCTCCTCACTGTATGTACATCATCCCTTCCCGACTGCTCATCCTGCTGACTCGAAGCCCAGAGCCAGATCTAGGGGTACAAGGCTTACAGAGACCATTAAACCAGCTTCCAGGATTCCGTGTCTAATCCATACCATGAATCCTCTATATCACTTATAATGGTTCTGCTTCACTGAACAAATCCTAATAGATTCAGGAAGGCTCGTATTGGATGCTATTTTTCTTTTAAATAAAAAAGAAAGGATAATCTGGAAATTAATAAAAATGGTTAGTCTGTTGGAAGGGGAGAGTAAGTAGGGAAGAGGACAAAGCATTTTGGTTCAGAGTTTTGACTTTGGAATCATGTAAATATTTTTAATGAATTAAAAACCAAAATTAAATTAAAACAAAAAACCAAAGCAATGCCTTTATGGTGAAAGAAACCAAAAAGAAGTCTATCAGTATATAAAGTTGGTGGAATAACTAGATCTAGAAGAGTCATTGTAAATGACTTTAGAAAACACAATATTTTTACTTAAAAATGCAGAAATACATATTCTAAGGTCTGAAAAAGAACCAAACTGATTTCAAACTGTTTTCAGTGGGCATGCTTATTTTTTTAAATATATTTTTTATTTATTTCAGAGAGGAAGGGCAAGGGAGAGAGAGAGATAGAAACATAAATGATGAGAGAGAATCATCGATCCACTGAGCCAAACCGGTTAGGGCAGGCATGCTTATTTTTATTGACCATATGGATAACTGTGTTTTTAAACAATTTAATCTACGTGTACAAACTATTTTATACACATACATGTCATTATAAGATAAAGCAAATATAATTATGCTAACATCACTTAGAATAAAAAATTTTGAGGCTGAGAAAAAATATACATATTTCCAAAATCAAGTAAAATTTTACATATTGGGTAAAACTCTGTAATGCCAATTCTAAAAATTAATACAAATTCATACTTTATTGTTTGCCTAAAATTTGTGTATTTTCTAACTCTGTGCTCTGAAAGTCCTAGAAGCAAGGAGTATCCCTAATGTCCACACTGTCATCTCTAAATGCAACTTCCCAGTGAAAGGAACCAGTACTCTCTGGACAAAGGGCTTATTCAAGTCTTGGGCAGGAAAGGTACAAGATGAACCTGAAATATCTCATTGTACCCAAAAGTAAGGAATCCATCAAATAAAGAGGAGCCAGGAGCCACTGTCATTGACAGGGTACCTTGAGCATCAAAAAGAATAATGACCACAAAGGACTGAAATAATAAAATATGATAAATCTCATAGGTTCCTAAAACAAACAAAAAATAGAACAAACAACACAATAGAGCATAAAGTATTGGTCTCCTTAGGACTTTATAAGGGCACAGACTCATTATTTGAGAACTGACATTGAGGAAGAATCAAGCATTTATCACCTGTCTTCAGTGGACTTTCACAGTCATCAAATTGTTGATGAAGATCTCCTTTATCTAAGAATCAAGGCTAATAAATGCAGGAGAAATGATAAAACTAGAGAGTCACCTTTTGTAATATTTTGTAATAATGAAATAATATATCTAGGTGATAACATAATAAATCTTAAAATCCTTAGGTGAAAATTTGAAAGGGATATAAAGATGGATGGCACTGTGGGAAACTATTGATGAATCTTTCCAATACTAAATTCAGACAACCAAAAACAATGTGTTCCTTGATTGAAGGCAGTGGGATGCTCAATAAGTCAGTCCAGCCACCTATTTACAGAAAATAAAGAAAATCAATGAAATAATAAGAGCAGAATAGAATGTTGATCATTGCTGAAACTGGGTAAATAGGACCATGGAAGTTCGTTTTATTATTCTCTCGATTTCTAAGTGCATTTGCAAATTTTCATAATAAAGGAGTTATTCACTTTTAAAAATTATATATTTTTATTTCTAGCTGAATATTGGTGAATAAACAACTTTTTAGGAGCACTCTTTAAGTTAAGGCTCTTTGAAAACCTGAAAATTATTATTCCAAATTTTTCTTTCCCCTCTATCATATCATGAAGAATATATATATGTATATTTGTGTACATATATATAAATGTATATATGTATATATATATGTATAAATGTATGTATATGACTATAGAGTGAAAACAAAGTATTATAATAGGTAGGATGCTGCACTTGAGAGATGAGAATCAATATTTCTAATATTTTGTGCAATGTGTGACCTACTATAAAGAAGGGAAAGTGCTCTCCTGGTTTTAAAATGTTTTTAACTTCATGTTTTGTAACAAAAATGAAAGACTGCTGCTTTTTAAAATCATATAAAAATCTTATTGCTAAAAAATACTTAATTTTTCATGTCTTTCACTATTACTAATTTTGTTCAGACCTAACATTCAGATTTTTATTATTTCCTGATATTGATCATTTCTGCTCGCAATTAATTTGTGAGAATGTGTGCTGTTTTAAATCAATGAGTGAGCTTCATCTCATGACCTCAGAATCACAGGGATAAACTATAACACTGGCACAATTTCAAGGTTGAATGAGTTTGGGAAACTTTCCTAGAATTTCAAGTTCTCAGTTTCCTTTTTTAAAAATATATTTTTATTGATTTTTTACAGAGAGGAAGGGCGAGAGGTAGAGAGTTAGAAACATCGATGAGAGAGAAACATCGATCAGCTGCCTCCTGCACACCTCCTACTGGGGATGTGCCCGCAACCAAGGTACATGCCCTTGACTGGAACCAACCTTGGGACCTTTCAGTCTGCAGGCCGACACTCTATCCACTGAACCAAACCAGTTACAGCTTCAGTTTCTTTTTAATAGGGAATGGGTGGTTAGGGTCAAGCTTCCTAACATAGCAGTGGCGATCACAGATCATTTGTAAACCCATTCTTATCAAAATAAACTGTATAATGATGATTTTCTCTTAAGGTCAATATTTGTGCCTTTGTGGCTTGATCACTTTGTTTCTAGCCCACCTGAAAACACTGAGCTTAATGGGTGGGCAAATGATGAATGAAGTGTTCTGAAAGAAATTAGAGGTCAGAATGCCTAGCCCAACTCTAAGAGGTTAAGCAACTAACAATTAAAGAAAAGAGCTGCTAAAAAAAAAAAGTGAAGAGCCGCCCACTAGAGCTCCATCAGGATGTTTTCCAAGCCAGCTGCACAAATACACCCACCAGACTAGGGCAGTTTTCCCTCTGCAAATGTTTGGAAACTATATTCTCGAGGCTTCTGCTTCCTGCTGTAGATCCCTAGGGTATGTTAACGGCTGGCAAACAGCAGCATACAGAGTCTGATTGCTCAGGGCATTATGTTTTCCCTCTAGAGTTTGCATCAGGGAATATTTTTCAAAATGTTTCTAAAGGTCATTTGAAATCTTCTTGAAGCTAAAAAAAATAATGAGATGCCTGGAAATACTGAGACACTTTCCTTTCAAACTGAGAGCTGAAAACACAATAAGCTTTTATGTATATGTCATTATCAAGACAGCCTTCGTTTTCTGCAGAGATTCTCTCCCCCAAAGGAAGCAACATACCTGAAAGAGAAAGTTCATGGTAATCAGTGCTGAAGTTCTTAGGATATATGTTGCTAAACTATTCTAACACATTATGCATATTTCCAAGAATATAACCTCATTCCTGCCACAGGTAATTTCCAATAACTAGAAAGAGTTACCGATGTGCAAAAGAGCAAAATCCTCTCCCAACTTTAAGATTCTTAAACACAAGTCTCACTCCGCCCCCCCACCCCCGCAAAAAAACACTGGTAATACCATCCTATCTAATAAAGAGGGAATATGCTAATTGACCCTCACACTGTCACAAAAGATGGCAGTGCCCACAGTCAATAAGGAAGGAATATGTTAATTGACTGCCCCACCCTCAAAGATGGCGGCGCCCATAGCCACAAGATGGCAGTGCCCAGTCCCCTCAGCCCCACTGTGGTGGCAGGCACCAAGCCCACCGCTCCACATGCCTGCCTCTGGAGTCCCCCAGTCCCTCAGCCCCCCAATCACCCAGGGTGGGCCCACGGCACAGGTAACCAGGGCTGGCCAAGGCTTGTGCTGCCGGCAGTGGCAGCAGCAGAGGTGTAATGGGGGCGTCGCCTTCCCCTGATCGGTTCACCTCCCATCCCTGAGGGCTCCTGGACTGTGAAAGGGGGCAGGCCAGGCTGAGGGAGCCCCCCTCCAGTGCATGAATTTTCATGCACCAGATCTCTAGTCTATATATATAAAAGCCTAAGTGGCCAAATGACCAAATGACTAGTCGCTGTGATGCACACTGACCACCAGAGGACAGATGCTCAACGCACAGGATCAGGCTCCCTCCTGTCTGGATCAGGCCTGCAGGGATAGGGCCATAACCAGCTATCCAACATTGCCCGAGAGGTCCCAGATTGTGAGAGGGTGCAGGCCAGGCTAAGGGACCCCATCAGTGCACAAATCCATGCACCAGCCTCCAGTTTAATATAAAATTCTCTGCAAGCAATGCTGTTCAATTCTAATGAAATCAGTAGTAATGATGTTGATGATAAAAATACAGATAGTCCCCAACACGATGGTTCAACTTATGATTTCTAGACTTTATGATGGTGCGAAAGTGATACACATAATAAATTATATAAGCTATTCAACATATTATAAAAAGCCTTTGTGTTAGATGAGTTTGCCCAACCATAGGCTACAGTGTTTTGAACACATTTAAGGTAGGCTGGGTTTGATATTCAATAAGTTAGGTGTGTCCAATGCATTTTTGACTTACAAATGTTTTTAATCAATGGGTTTATGGGGATGTAACACCATCATACGCAGAGAAGCTTCTGTAATCAGGGCAGCCAGAGTTAATAAGCTTCCATTTGAGAAATATAGTTATTTACTCACAAACAAGTTGGTAATACTTACTGCTTAGAAATTAAGACAAAATTATTTATTGTAAAAGTTTGCAATTATTCATAACAATGAAAATTTTGCTTAATAATTTTGACACTAATAGAGTTTTTTTCAAAGCAACCCATTTTGAGAATAGTGTGAGAGGGAAGACATAAAATCATACAGTGTTAGAGCTGAAATGAACCATGGCTTTTTCATCGGAGGAAGCAATAGGCCCAGAGAGCCTATGTTGGGCCTGAAACAATTAGTGCCAGTGTTGGGAACAGAATCCAAATTTTACTGACCTTCAGATTGGGGAAACAGGAAAGCAGCAACTCAGCAGGCATCGCCACCTTCTTTTGGAGCGCGTACATTCTGACCCTCCAACATGGACAGAGCAGTGCCCATTCCTCTCCTCTCTGATTGCTTTCTTTCTTCTTTCTGTATTTATTCTTTGTGTTATTTCTAAGTATATGGGAAATGCAGGGGTAAAAAAAGTTGGTGCAGAAGCATTTACTTCCAGGGTGACCAACTAATTTAGGGTGGACCTGCTCCTCCTGTGCAAAGTAAACTCGAATTCTATGTGCAATGGGAAGGTTTCTGGGAACTGGAGGTTGTTCCATATCAGGATAAGATGGAATAGATACAATATAGTCAATAACTTACTCTGGGCCAGATACTGTTCCAAAGCCCTTTATAGAGATAATTGGTTTTTTTAAATTATTGTTTGATTTAAGAGAGAAAGAGAGGAAGAGAGAGAGGGGGGGAGAGACTTTGATTTGTTGTACCACCCATGCATGTATTCATTGGTTACCTCTTGTATGTGCCCTGATTGGGGGTTGAACCCAAAACTTAAGCATATAGGGATTACCCTCCAACCAAATGAGCTACCCAGCCATGGTGGGTAATCTTATTTAATCTGCTTAAACTATATGAGGTTTTTATTACAGATGATAAAAGTAAAGCACATATACTTTTAAGTGGTTTACGCAAATCAACACATAGGTACTATGTGTTGAAACCAGAATTTCAGTTTAAACCTTATGACTCTAGAAACAGTGTATTATGAAGATTATGCCAATTCTATCATTAAAGATTGTATTCACAGTCAACTTTTTTAAAGTTTCATTTTGGCTAATAAGTCCAACCTTATGCAGCATGTATTATACAACTCATGAGAAGGACGTATCACTGATAGGAGTTTTTGCTCCTTTCCATGGGGCTGGAAGCTGATTCCTATGGAAATGGAATTCATCAGTTTATTTAACAAATAGTGCCCATTTTGCAGATCAGGCATCATACATGAAGATAGAACGTGAAACAAGAGATATGTAGAGAAGACAAGTTGAATAACAAAGAAATAATTAAAAATATAAATCCTAGATTAAATTACCTATCTATGTTACATTTAGAAAATGTTCATGCATTCTCCTAAACAAGTAGACAATGCTAACCTGATTAAAAGGAGAAGTTGTTTTTTTTTCCCCTAGAAATGGACATATGAAGAATGATTTGTGAGAAATTCAGAATGCTGAAAACAGTGAATGTTGGAGATCTCAATTCTCCAGTATTGTTTAGAGTAGTGAGAAGACCAAACTCTCTTTTGGAGGTAATAAATTTCTTGGGCGATTTCCCTGGGGCAGTGAGTGAGAAGGAACACCTCTCTCTCTTAACTCTCAGAAGAACATCTTATCCATTTTTATGTTCTATTCTTCCCTGAAATAGCAATGAAAAGGGCAAGGGAATTTTTTAAAACTTCTGCTATACACCTAATAAAAGAAGTTTCTACTATATTTTTAAAGGAATGGCAATGAGATTAATAGGAAGACTTCCAGAACATACAACATGGTATGTGATTTAAAGTCTTTTTTCTCCTCTTATAATAACATCTTATAATAATAGAGTATATTATAAGGAAAAATTCAGACTTATTTTGATTTTTATTAACCCTCCAGATGGGAAACAGGAGTGAACTTGGCACTGCTTTTTATGTATCTCATTTTGATAACCCAGCGTACTTCCCCTTGATGAAAATTGGAAGCAAACATTTTTATATCCAGGCAATTTCCATATAAATTTGATTAAGGACTTCTGGGCTGTTTTCTTACAAAATGTGTGTGCATGTTCATTTTAGCTAGCACATTAGTCTTAGATGGAAAAATTTGCTTGGTTCTTTTTGTTCTCTTCTAGGACAACACATGCAATTAGCCCGTTAGCTAAAGCTTGCTGAGGAGGGCGGCACATATTCAAATATGCCTCTGCCCCGGTGTACAGCAGTAAGAAAAGTGGTTCTCACTTCCAGTTTCTGCCCACTGCTTTAAATCTCAGCCCCTGAATCATGGAGGGACTTGACGTTCTCGCTTTCTTATAGTTTGTTGCGATTGTTCTGTTATTAATTTAATCTTTAGAAAATACGCCACTCTTAAGGGTATTAATGTGAATTTACTTGCAAGGGTTTGATTGATACTGGTTCTTAATACCAAAAAAAATTAAAAAAAAAATTTAAAGCACAGCCTGTGTTGTACATAATGTTTCTACATTTAGCAACAATTCCTGCAAATAATTTATTGAATAAATGGATGAGTCCCTTTCAGTCCTGCAGTTCAGAAGTACCCTACCAAAATGAAATTAGAGCTGGTTAGAACCACGGTCCTTCGTGAGCGGAGCAGGTTCGGCCTTTGCAGTGGCAGAGAAAGCTGCAGGGACCAGCTGGAGCTGAGTCACAGGCCAATCAATACAGAGGAGAAGTGTCAAAGACAAACCCTCCAAGTAACTGCTCTGCACAGCACCTTGGACAGAAGGGCCTTCAGTCATAAATCATGTGACCTTATAAAGTGAAATTATTGAGTGATGACACCGGTTTTGTCATGTAAACAGGAACTCTGTCAAATATGAATTCCTGCTCTGGGGATTACACTATTGATGAAGCATCAGAAATAAAACAATCTTCAGGAAAAAAAATGGTTCCTTCCATTCTTTAATAACAACTGAAGAGATTTGGTGTTTAGGGTCTTATTCTGTCTTTATAGAATCTGCAAATTCTGGCCACTGAGGAGTAAATTGTGTAAGTTCAAATTAGAAGTGTTTTCTCATGTGCTGGTCTACAGAAAATATTGGGTTTTGAGTCTTCAGACACAGAAACCAAGTTTTGCCATTTCCAAAGTTACACAAGAGCATGAAACACAGTCTTTAGCAGACACGCATGAGAAGAGGATCCATCTGAATCTTCAGAAAATACTCAGGGGTTCATTGCTATTTTCCCCAGCAAACTGAAGCTATGGCTTCAAAAGCCCTTGAGAAAATCTGTTTAAAAAGCAGGGAAGTGGCTGTGGACTCTGGTCTATTTTTATTTCTCTATGGAAACTCTCTATGGCTTTCACACAGAGAAGTGATGGAAACGATGGCACTGCTAATTAATTTTCCCCCATTTATTTATGTTTTAATACTCAGAGGCTGCTGTTTTGAATTTCTTGGGAGAAAGTGAAGCATGTCAGGATCTAAGAATAGTGTGAATTCCCACCTGGAGATACTCTCCAGGGGGTGGGCCTGGAGCAGACACCTGTGGAGCAGGTATAATGACTTGCTATTTGAGTCACCTCCTGAGCCCCAGGAAGATGAGGGCGCTGAAAGATGCTACCTGGGAAGTTTCCTGACATAAACATTTGAGCTTATAAGTAGAAAAAGAAAGCACACCTTCCAATGCAGCATGATAAATCTTTTTTATATATAATGTAGCTATAGATTAAAAATTACACAATTTGTGCTAGGTAGGAGACAATCCAGAGCACAGGCTCCAGATAAAAACCCAATTCTAACATTTATTAAATGTACCGCCTTGAGAAGTTGGTCTCTTCAATTCCCAGTTTTTTCATCTGTAAAGTGGAATAGTAATAATGCCTAATTTATATAGTTGTCTTAAAAGCTAAATGCGATAATACATCTTTACTACTTAATAGCAGAAGGTCTGGCACACAAAGAATGCTAAAAAATAATCAACGCCATTATGATGGTGATGGTCCTTGTGACAATGATTATATCCTATAGAACTCAGGTTGTATTCACACCAGTAATCTTACTTTTTAAAAAAAGTCTACATAATAACTAGTAACCTCCTTTTCTGAGAGACTTGGAGAGTAAGATTTCATAAAGTCAGAGAAGAAAACATTCTTTAATTAAAAGAAAAAAGCAAACTGTAAAATTTAAGAAGAACAGAGTGGAGAAAGGAAGGTTTTGTTGTCTTAATGCATTCATGGTTGAGTTACTCTACTTTTAAACACTGGAGAAAGAGCAAAATAGCAAACCCCTCCTGTGTTATTGTTGTTGCTGTTTAATGTATTTTTATTTATTTTAGAGAGACAGGAAGAGAGAAACATTAATGTGAGAAACATTGATTGGTTGCCTCCTGTATGCACCCAGACCAGGGATGGAACTCACAGCCTGGGCATGTGCCCTGACCTGGAATGGCACCTGTAACCTTTGGAGCACCAGACAATGCTCAACCAACTGAGCCATACTGGCCAAGGCATTTTTAAAAAAATGTGTTTATATTGATTTTTAGAGAGAGAAGGGAGAGAGATAGAGAGATAGAAACATTGATGAGAGAGAAACATTGATTAGCTGCCTCCTGCACATCCCCTATTGGGGATCCAGCCTGCAACCCCGGCATGTGCCCTGATCAGGAATTAAACCCGTTGACCTTTGGTTCTTGGGTTGAAGCTCAACTGCTGAGCCACACTGGCTAGGTCCTCCTGTTAACAATGATGAGAATACATACTTGACTGAGAATAAGTGACTTTCTCAGGATCACAAGTAATTTAGTCACAGATGTGAAAGCCTCATGAGTGTTAATTCCCTAAGGTCAAGCCTGAATATATTTCCCAGGCTTTTCCATTGTGACACTGTTCTTTCTAATATTTGACAGTGGTGCATTAAAAACACTAATGAATAAAAAAAAACACTAATGAAATTTCAAGTCTAAGAATATTAAAAATTTTACTACATACTTATGAGATAATATCTGTCATCACATGGTAATAACAACACAAGCAATAGTTAATGATTGTTACTGCTCTTTTGAGAACCACAGGGAATGTGAGCTGGACTAATTAGTTCCTTGTGGGTGGAGTTCCAAGCTTAGTCCATACACTCAATAAATCTAATCAGAGGGCATAAAGCATATTGAATGAAATATTTTAACTGTAAGTAATATTTCTAGATTACACCTTCCACATTAACAACATTTTACTTCTTGCTATTCTTGTAATTATGACATTTCATATTGTTTCTATATATATAAAAGCCTAAGTGACCGAACGACTGAACTACTGGTCCACCAGTCACTATGACATGCACTGACCACCAGGGGGCAGACACTCAAAGCAAGAGTTGCCTCCTGGTGGTCAGTGTACTCCCACAGCTAACCTCCTGGGGCAGGCCAACCTCCCGAGGTCCTTCCCCCTGGCCAGCCAGCCCCTATGACGCGGATCAGGGCCACTGGCCAACCTCCTGCGGTCCTTTCCCCTGATAGGTGGCCCCATTGGCCCCAATCAGGATGGCCGGCCAACCTCCAGCAGCATCACCCCCCAGCCAGCCAACATTCCTCGGACCCTCACCCTGCTGGCCAACCTCCTGCGGCCCCTTCCCCCACTAACCTCCCAGGGCCCTGATCAGGCCCGATTGCTGGCCAGGACAAAGGATCCCACCCATGCACGACATGGTGCACTGGGCCTCTAGTGTGATTATAAAGATCAGAACATGGCTGGACACTGAACTGCATCTCTTGCCAGGGATTTTTGCTTTCAAACTGCAGAGGTTCTGGTGAGTTGTGGAGTCACTTTGGTTTGAATTAAAGCTGAGTTAATGTTACCTGATTTGCTTCTTTGATCTCCCCCCGCCCCTTTCACTTCCTCAGGGTGCTCTTGCCTGATATTCGTCAAGGCCACTTATCTGGTTATAAGTGCATCCTGTTAGTAATGCGTGTTTATTACTAGGTTTATTTCAGTCATGGACAGCTACTCCCACCAAACAGTAGTTTCAGTCAGAGCAGAGACGGTGTTTTCTTGGCTCACCAATAATTCTCCAGTTTGTCATCATGCTGGGCACCAAGTAGATATCCAACAAATATCTGTTGAATGTACACACATTTTTAATTACATGAAGAAATGTTTCCCGCACTCAGCATTAAAAGTTCACTCATGTTCATTTTCGGAAAAAAAGGTTTATCTGGAAATAGTACTTCCAGGAGTATTTGTTCTATATTTTAGTCTTCATAAAACTACTGAACAATAATATTTTTAGATTTGCCAATTTTAGCTCTGATAAGGGTTTAATCTCCAACATTTACAGGGAACTCATACAACTTCATAAAAGGAAGATAAACAACCCAATCAAAAAATGGGCAATGGACCTAAATAGATACTTTTCAAAAGAGGACATAAGGAAGGCCAAGAGACATATGAAGACATGTTCAAAGTCACTAATCATCTGAGAGATGCAAATCAAAACAACAATGAGGTACCATCTCACACCTGTCAGAATGGCTATCATCAACAAATCAACAAATGACAAGTGCTGGTGAGGATGCACAGAAAAAGAAACCCTTGTGCACTGCTGGTGGGAATGCAGACTGGTGCAGCCACTGTGGAGAACAGTATGGCATTTCCTCAAAAAACTAAAAACGGAACTCCCTTTTGACCCAGTGATTCCACTTCTAGGAATATATCCCAAGAAACTAGAAACACCAATCAGAAAGGATATATGCACCCCTATGTTCATAGCCGCACAATTTACAATAGCTAAAATTTGGAAACAGCCAAAGTGCCCATCAGCAGATGAGTGGATTAAAACACAGTGGTACATCTACACAATGGAATACTATGCTGCTGAAAAAATGAATTTTTACCATTTAAAACAGCATGGATGGAACTGGAGAGCATTATACTAAACAAAATAAGCAAGTC
>NW_006286231.1:3793747-3798475 GCF_000327345.1 Myotis davidii
GGGGGGAGACAATGGGGGAGATAAGGACACATATGTAATACCTTAACGAATAGAGAAAAAAAAATATTATTTTAGGCTTTTGCCCCAAAATATTTTTTTCTTATTTGGGGTGGAAGGAGTCACTGAGTTTTTGTGTATTATGGTACTCAGCAAGTAGATAAATCAATAAATTCAAATATCAGTCTGGTGATTGGTTGTTAATTTTTTTATGAAGGTTGGTAACATATACAATACCTGAAGTTGCCTCAGGAATTTCATATGTAAGGCCAACAATCTTAGACAGCCTGGCCCTTCCTAAGGTTTTCTACCCACAGTCCCAGGGCCAACAGCTTCATGACACGTCCAGTCATGGATGTGTGAGAGAGAGTAGTGGGTAGCTTATGATCAAATGGTCTATGCCCTTCCTAAGAACTCTTACATGTTTTTTTTTAAATATATTTTATTGATTTTTTACAGAGAGGAAGGGAGAGAGATAGAAAGTTAGAAACATCGACGAGAAAGAAACATCAATCAGCTGCCTCCTGCACACCCCCTACTGGGAATGTGCCAGCAATCAAGGTACATGCCCTTGACTGGAATCGAACCGGGGACCCTTCAGTCCACTGGCCGACGCTCTATCCACTGAGCCAAAGCAGTTAGGGCACTCTTACGTGTTTTTGTTTTTGCTGATTTATTTTGGTAATTTAATTATGGTTTTAACCCAGAAGTCTGCTGACTTTATAACCCTTCATTCAGAACTTCAGGGACATGGTTAGGGACTCCTCATTTATTTTTAGAAATTACCAAATGCCTCAACTGTTAGCTTCGGTGCCAATCTTTCTGTTAAGTTCAGTTCCAGTATAGATCTCCTCTGCTCCTATTGGATAGATTTTGCTATGGCCACCATCTGCATGGAAATGTCAAAGCCCATGCCAAGCACTCCCCTCTCTGTTTATGTACTACTACTTAATAGTGCTGATGTCCGTGCAGGAAGAAGTTTCTCTCCAACTTCTAGGCCTACCTTCTCATCAGAGACCTGAACTTTTACAGTCTCAGGGAATTATTCCTGCAGGTCGGGCTCATACTCCTCACCCAGTAGCAACCAATTCTATGGAAAACATATGCCAGACACAGGGCCAGCCCTACACTGATGCTAAAGAAGGGAGGATGGTGCACATTCCTATCTCATCAGTGTTTTCCATATCCCCAGTGCTTCCTGCTACAAAGAAGGCAGGATTGGCTGTACTCAGTTCACTTAGGCAATCTGTCTCTTTTAAACTCATTTTAATGTCTTCTTACCTTAGGCCGTAGTGACAATAGTAAGAATTTTCAGGACTGCCGAAACCGACTTGGCTCAGTGGATAGAGCGTCGGCCTGCGGACTGAAGGGTCCCAGGTTCGATTCCAGTCAAGGGCATGTACCTGGGTTGCGGGCTCATCCCCAGTAGGAGATGTGCAGGAGGCAGCTGATCGATGTTTCTCTCTCATCGATGTTTCTAACTCTCTATCTCTCTCCCTTCCTCTCTATAGAAAATCAATAAAATATATTTTTAAAAAAAAGAATTTTCAGGACCACCTTGAAAATAGACAAATTTTGTCTTGATCACCCTTTTTTCTCCATCTCCTATCTTTCCTTCCTCCCTGTGGAAATTGGGACCTTCTCAATGTTCAGTGTCTAAACATTGTCTCATTGTGTCTTTCTGGCTGCTCAAATAGATTCCGATCGTTTCTTAGTCTTTCAAAGTAAAAGATCTCCTCACTTCAGTCCTTGACAAGCTAGTGTTTTTCCGATGTTAATCATTAGAGGAAGGTCTAATGGACAATGGTAATGGAGGGTTGATATCACCTTGAGATATTTCTATGTAAAACATTTGACAACCCAAATGAATTTCAATTGCAGAACATTAGGAATGAGACATCCTGCCCATTTCTTTCAGGGAGTAACATATGCGAAATCAAAATTTCCTTTCCAAGCTAGGTTTTTTTCATTTCACCTGATTTTGCAGCACAGTACATAGTAAATTGAAGAAGACAGGTATTAAGTGTTATAAGAATTCAAGCCTGGCTGGTGTGGCTCAGTGGTTGAGTGCTGACCTATGAACTAGAAGTTCATGGTTCGATTCCCCATCAGGGCACATGCCTGGATTGCAGGCGCTATCCCCAGTAGGGTGCATGAAGAAGTAGCTGATCAATAATTCTCTCTCATTAATATTTTTCTCTCTCCCTTTCTCTCTTCCTCTCTGAACTCAATAAAAATAGATTTTAAAATCCTTTTTTAAAGACTCAATGTCATGCTAGATTTTAAAACCTAGAAACATAATTTTTAAAAACCGTAAAAGCATTCCCATACAAACAAAGGTACAATTTTAAGCAAAATTTGAAGGAAACAAACCTGGTTGACTGTCTTAGTCCTACATTATTATTAATAACATTTAAATGTGAGCCTGATTTTCTCTTTGGCATTAAAATTTTTCTCATATATACCAATAGAAAAAAGTGTTTATTAACTATTAAACTTCCTTTATACAGAGGTGGAATAAACCATGTGTGCTCTTTAATTCCCAAAACTCTGCAACTGAGACTTTGATTTTTATCAGAAGAAAGTATTTATTAAGTAAACACATTATTATTATAAACACTTACTATTATTCTCTCTCATTATTGAGCTTGGTTATGAAAGAGATAGATAGGAGCATGGCGAGCCCATATTACATTCCTCTCCTTAAAGAATTGTGCAGTCAGAGAAGCACTTATCTGACAACTGAATGTGTCCAACTATGATACGTGCCTACCATAGCTCACAACATATCTAGACTTGGAGTCAAGAATCATAACACAAAGAGACAGGCTGAGGGGAAGAAAGCCCTCAGGACTAGTAATGTAGGAGGCATGCAGCCATAGTGCTGGACATTGAAGACCTTTCAGTCAGACAGGTGGAACAGAGTCGGCAAAGAACTCAGTCATAGCATTTAATCTAATTCAGCAGTTTTCTTCAAGTACATCCAAAAAATGCAAATATGCTATTCAGTACTGCAGCCAGCAGTACTAGGGATTCAGTTAGGCAGTGGTTGAAGGAAGAGGAGCAAATAACCTCTAGGGGCCAAGATATTGGCAAGATACTGATATTTTACATGATATCTTAATGAAAACTAGAAATAAGAAGATACATTCATTACATGTTTTAAAACATGTTAGCATGGAAAAATAGAAAATACTCTGAATTTAGAGTTAGATGATGGAAATTTAACCAAGTTTCCTCCAATTGCTATCTACTTGAATTTTGAAAACCCACTCCTATTTATTTATTTACAAAAGGGGTTACATGGCTTACCTTCCTCAAGGGAAGGTAAATGAGAGGAGGTGAACAAAAACACATTTAAAGTTAAATACTACAAAAAATGTAAATAAGAAAATTATAGAAAAAGAGTCCAACATTAGTGATATGATAGAAAGCAAGCAAAGTGGAATAGAGGAAGCTGTCCAAACAGAAAGAATTAAATTTTGCATTCAGAAATAGAGGTGGAAAAGGCTGATCTGCCTACATGAATATTCTTTTGTTGGTTTGAGAGATTAAGCCCAGATTATAATCACTTCTCATTGTCCTTAAAATGAAAATTAATTATCTCTTGACCCCAGCTCTTTAGCTACTTTGTATTTTTAAAACCTTATTAATGACTGAGTTGGTTACCAACAGCAGCCTGTATGAAGTGAAATTGTTTTCTGGAGGACAGTATTGACCAATAGAGCAATGTAACACTACAGACCTATAGAAACAAACAGAAGCTGTGGGAGTCAGTGTGTCTAACCATTAGTCCCTGAGGTTAGAAAGAAACCAAAAACCATTCAGTGCCCACCTCAGGCCAGGGGGTCTGCCTATCTCAAATCCTCACAGGTATCTTATGAGGAAGGTGTTATTCACAATGCAGAAATGAAAGTCTACTGAGATTCAATAGATCGGCAATATGGTTTCTAAAGTTTCTTTGAAATTCCCAACTGTGATCATGTTTTTTAAAAAGTGCACTGGTCACGATGAGCAGACAGAGGTTGGTTTTATTCCTGTACTACTGCCAAGCAATAGGGAAGAGACAGCACAGGCCCAGTCTGGATGCCCAGCTCTGCTGAGACAAAGGGAGAAGGGCTTTCATGTGCTCAGGTGCGCTAGTGGGGAAGTATTGGAGGGCATTCAGAGGGATATCGAGCCATGGGCTGGAAGGAGCACATTGAGTTATCCCTGAGTTTACAAATGTTTTGTTCTCTAGATTAGGCCATAATCGGGGCCCATCTATTCAAATTAAGTCCTATTCTCTCACAGAGACTGGGAGACAGAGATGCTATTCCCCTTAAATGTTTAAATTTCAAAAAGGCAGTTAGCAGGTTCTTTAGAAAGACATTTTCTGGGTTATAAAACTGGCAAGAGGCTGAGGAAAACTTTACACCCATTTCAGAGGAGTAGAGAAAGTTCCCCTCAGCCAGACTAAACTCTAAACAGGGTTCTTCCTGACTATAGGCCCTGCCCTGCCTTTTCTTAGAACATTCACTTGAGAAAACTTACAATAATACTACATATTTTCTAATGGGTTAGAGTCTCAATCATGTACAGTGAAAAAGTTCTCCATGGGAAGTATAAAACAAAGAAACCAAAACCAAGAGAACCACAGGCCCTAGTCCAGACTAATTAAAATGGAAAATCAGTATTTCTGATGAAAGCATATAACAGGAAATCTACTTTCTTAACACATTTTTCAGTTTA
>NW_006286231.1:3798565-3800494 GCF_000327345.1 Myotis davidii
AAGTTTTCTCAAGTGAATGTTCTAAGAAAAGGCAGGGCAGGGCCTATAGTCAGGAAGAACCCTGTTTAGAGTTTAGTCTGGCTGAGGGGAACTTTAAGACTGTCTTGGTCAATTAAAATTTACAATCATGCTTGGACGGCATGGCTCAGTGGTTGAGTATTGACCTACGAACCAGGAGGTCATGGTTCAATTCCCCATCCGGGTTGCAGGGTCCCCACAGTGTGGGGTGTGCAGGAGGCAGCCAATCAATGATTCTCTTTCATCAGTGATGTTTCTCTGTCTCTCTCTCCCTCCTCTCCTCCCTGAAATCAATAAAAATATATTTTTTAAAAAATTTTACAGTCATCATGGGAAGTATAAAACAAAGAAACCAAAACCAAGACAACCACAGGCCCTAGTCCAGACTAATTAAAATGGAAAATCAGTATTTCTGATGAAAACATATAACAGGAAATCTACTTTCTTAACACATTTTTCAGTTTACAATATTGTATTGTTAACTATATGTACAATGATGTACACAGATCTCTAGAACTTTTTCACTGTACATGATTGAGACTCTAACCCATTAGAAAATATGTAGTATTATTGTACTTTCAATGTAAGCACTCTATTTGACACTGTCATAACATGGTGAGCCAAAAAATGAGACTTATGTAGAGGTCACAGAATTCATCATAAAAGAAAGTGCTCTTTCTATGTCCTTGTACATACCCAGAATCATATCTCTGCCTGCAACATAACAGCAGAAACATTTAGAGATTCCCTTGTTTAAAAATAATTGATATGTGTGTTTCTCTTCCGTATTGAAATGTGATCCCCTGGAGGGTGAAGGCTATGTTCTATTTATCTTGGAATCCCTTCCAGCCTTAATTGAATGCTTTGCATGTGCCAGTTGCTCATGCTAAATTGCGTGTATAGAAAGAAGTTTGAAGTCAGTAGCTGAGTGATTTATGAAGAGTGGAATAAAGTATGGGTTGAAGTTCTCTATGGAGATAAAAGTACCTTTAAGAAAACATTCCATGAAATGAATGTCAAGAGGCCTCCTTTAATTGGTCTTTGCACCGTCACCAATATTCCATCATCACCTGAATTATTAGGTTTAAGTAGAATAATCAATCTAGAAAGTCCCTGTACCTTTTCATTGGCTTCAGTGACAAACATTGGGTACTCCTGAAGAGTTCACTAAAATTGCTGTTTTGTTTTATTTATTTAATTTTGATTGCCATTTCCCCCCAATGCTATCTACTATACTAGAAGATCATGTGAAATTATTGGCTGCGCCTTAATCCCTCTCACCTTAGCAATGAAAATATCACACCAGTTTGGCTCAATTGCCCTGCAAGGACAGTCATGTGCACTGATACTGGAGTTAAAAATAACTGTTTCTGTTTGGAATTCAGGTTGGGTAGGAGACTCATCAGCCTCTAAGGCCACAGCCTTTTAGAACTGTCAACTGCCACTCAAGGGACTTAACATAGCTGCGAGGCATCTCAATACCAACTATTTTCGCCACGGCCGAATATGACTCAAGAGTGTACAGGAGGGAAGGAAGTCTGCTTAGGGCAAGAACTCAAATGGCCTTTTTTGGTTATGTGAAGTCCCACTTAACGTCATTATTTAACTGCACACAGAGCTATGAAGAGTCCCAGGAAGCTCTACAGACATGGAGTTTTTGACTCTAGGGAGGTCATTGCTTGCACTACTCTTCACAGATTCCTGGCTATTCCATTTTTAAAAGTATCAGACACAAGGATTTCATGAACACTGTAGAGCAGTGGTTCTCAACCTTCTGGCCCTGTGAAAGGGTCGTTCGACTGCCAAAGGGGTCGCCACCCACAGGTGGAGAACCGCTGCTGTAGAGAATCTGACCTGATGTTAATCGCCATTAGCATAAAACAGTTATTGCATCTGATCAGTTAAACTCTT
>NW_006286231.1:3800708-3802528 GCF_000327345.1 Myotis davidii
ACCCCTCCAAAAAATCTATTTTGCATGATTTTAACAATGATGCTGAACTGACTCTGGAGAAAAAGGCAATAGTGTATCACACTTTCTTAGATTTATGAAATTTTGAGCCTTTTCAGCCAATTTGGGTGGATAAAATGCTATTCCTGGAAATTTCCACTGGACAATACAACCACCACTAATACTAGGTTTAATGAACCCACAAGGGTAATATGTTTACAACTCCCATGTTTTACTAAGCAAGCCAAATAGCATAAACCCTTCTGTACATATAGAAGATGGTCTGACATCTAACAGGTCTGAGCTTAATTCCTGATCTTTCACATATTAGCTCTGGGAATTGAGCGGGCTATGGAGCCTCACAGGCTCTGCACCTAATCTGTAATATTGGAATAATAATAGCACCCACCTCACAGAGTTATTGTGATTTCAGCATTTTGCACTGCAAAAAACAAGTACATCTTTATTTTGCTTTTTTTCTTTTTTAAATTATTTATTACACAATGCTCATTAGAAACAAAATTGAAAATATACATAATTTAAAAGAACAAAATTGATCAGTGACTAGTAACATATTGTCTTTTAGTGACTGTTTTATTTCACTTAGCATAATGTCTTCAAGGTCCACCATGCATTTGTCAGATTTTCCCCCCTTTGTAAGGTTGAACAATACTGAAACGGGAAATTTAGGCTGGAAACAGGCGGTGTTCTTCTGGGCAGGATGGTTCCTGGCTCTTGTCTGGTGGAGTCAAAAAATGAAACCATGGACGAAAGATGGTATAGAGAAAAGTGGAAATCTATTTACAAACAAGCACAGACTCCCATGTGGGGAGGGGAAAAGAGTCCCACGGAGTCCTTTTATCCATGGTGCAGTTTCCATGCCTTGATAATCCCTCTGATTGGTCACTATTCCCCTTTGATTTGGTCACTATAGCAACTCCTGAGCTCATGCCTCAGGTAAGTGAGGTTCCCTTCTTCTCCCTTACTGTTCTCTTATTCTCTCTGGGCTTTTCTTCCTCCCTCTTCGAATGAGAGGCTTCCTTCCCTTCTTTCTGTACATGTGTACCTTTTGCTACTCCCAGCTCCCTTGTCTTATGGAAATGTACCCTTTGCAGCTCTGTAGCCCTGTGCTTTTTCTATGGACCCCTTAAGTCCTAAAATTTCCTAAACCGGCCTATTTCACCCCTAAAAATTCCTTTCAATACTCCATGTATGTATATATCACATTTTGTTTATCTATGCATCCATCAGTGAACACTTGGGCTTCTACCTTTTGGCTATTGTGAATAATGCTGCTATGAACATAGTTATAGTACATTCTTTCAATTCTATGGAATACATGCCCAGAAGTGGAATTGCTGGATCAGGTGGTAATTCTATTTTTAATTTTTCAGGAACTACAATACTGTTTTCCAAAGTAGATGCACCATTGTACATTCATACTAACAGTGTACAAGGAGTCCAATATCTTTGCCAACACTTATTCTCTATGTTTTTATAACAGGCATTGTAATGGGTACAAAGTTTATTTGTCAATATTTTTAACTTAAGCTTGGTTATTAGAAAAGATGTTAATTTTTGCTTTCATCTCTGGAAAGGACAACTGTCATTAATAAAATAATAACTCAATAGATTGTTTAAAAAATGAAGTTTCTAACTATTTTCTTTAAAAGATAGAAATGGAACCCTAGCTGGTTTGGCTCAGTGGATGGAGCATTGACCTGCAGACTGAAAGGTTCCGGGTTTGATTCTGGTCAAGGGTACATGCCCGGGTTGTGGGTTTGATACCCAGTAGGGGACATGCAGGACCACAGATGCTGCCA
>NW_006286231.1:3802544-3806916 GCF_000327345.1 Myotis davidii
TGATGTCTCTCTCTCTCTCTCTCTCTCTCTCTCTCTCTCTCTCTCTCTCCCTTCCTCTCTGAAATCAATAAAAATAGATTTAAAAAATATATACAGAAGTAGATTTCCATTTTCCTACAAATATGTTATGGGAAGCTTTCTAATACTTTATACTGCCTATTAAAATGCTACATTTGATTTAGAATACTAACTTTCTCCATAGACAAAAAGAAATCTGTTCATGACAAAGTATTACAAATGTGACATATGCCAACTCACCACTGCCTCTATAGTGATCTGGTGTCCCCTGTATTGAGTCTTCCAAAAACATACCAAACATTTCTGTTGGCCATTAAGAGCATTAAAATTAAGGTTCAAATATTTCAAGTCTTTTAAGAAAAAAATATTCATAGGAGGTTTTATATACAGGAAATAAATTTTGCTTGTCATATATCTTTTAGTTTTATTCACTTCAAAACAGAGGGCAATAGAATATAAGCAAAATAAGTAAGTGATAAGCAGAAAATAAACCAATCAACACTAATAAAAGAGAAAGATGCAAACTGACTGCCTCTTGGGATGCCCACCAGCCAATCAAGAATGAGTATGCAAATTAACCCAACAAAGATGGCGGGTTAATTTGCATACACAGGTGCCGAGTGGCCAGGGGCGGGGTGGGACATGGTTCCGGGGCCTCTGGGCAGTGTGGGAAGGTGAAAGGTGGCTCCAGGCTAAAACGAAGGCAGAAAGGCAGCTCTGACCGGAGCAAAGGCGATGCTGGCAGCCAGGGGAAGGAAGGCCCATTCTTGCAGGAATCTTCGTGCACTGGGCTTCTAGTAGCTTAATAAAATCTAATATTTTCATTCTCTCTATGATTGTACAACAACACATAAGCACAGTTATCTTCCAATTGTTTAAATAGCTCTTTCTTGCACTGGCTGGTGTGGCCCGATTGGTTGGGCATCATCTGGTATGCCAGGGGATTGCTGATTCAATTCCTGGTGGGACAAATACCCAGGCTATGGGCTCAGTCCCAGTGTGGGGCCTATAGGAGGCAGCCGACCAATGTTTCACTCTCACACAACGATGTTTCTCTCTCCCCCCCTCTCCCTTCCCCTTCCTCTCTCTCTAAAAATCAATAAAATTATTTTTAAAAAATCTCTTTTCAGGGCTCCTCATAACGATCATTTACATTAGTTGCAGGTATTGACTGCATGCTATTGAAGAAAGGAATAAAGAGATATGATTTTTCTACCTAGTATACATATCATTTAAAATTATTTAAATTCTTAGGCAGGGTTAGTGGGGAGTGACAATATTAGATTGTCAAACACACAAAAATCCCTCCTTTCAGTGGTTGTGAACCATTTCAACAGATATCTGTAACTTCTGACAGCAGATTTCAAAGGGAAAGAATAAAAATCAATTGGGAAGTTTTAAACAGAACTATGACCAATGGACACATAGGTAAAGTGAAAGTATCATATACTCCAATTGCTGCCCACAGCTAAGGAAATTGCTAAAGGACTTGACTTTTGTTTCTCACCTATAATTGATATTTGGCTTGATTTACCTGATTTACTAGTCTTTGATTCTAAGCTCTCAACTCAGGATAAAACAAAATATTTCTGTGTGTTTTTTTTCTGCAATGGGACCAACATATGTGGAGCATGTGGGATTTGTGAATAATGTGTTTTGCTGGGCCAACAGCCTGAGTGCCAGCTTAATTGTTCCAAGCAATGGTTTGTTCCTTAATAAAGATTCCACAATGCAATTGCTGTAGAAAAAAATAATGATTACTTTAGGACAGATGGCAAAGTAGCAAGATGGGGAACTCGTCCCTATAATTCTTACTCTCAATTCTGAGTTTGATGAAGGATAAGGGTCTGACTGAATACTCCAGGAGGGGTATTTATACAGCTCTGAATCACCTACTGATTGCTCAGCTCTTCATTCTCTTTTCCTTAAATAATGCAATCTTTGCCTATGGGGCTGGAAAAGTGAATGACTGCTAATCCTTTAATTAAATACTTCGTCTAATGCCAAAGCGTTTTTGTGTTTTTGCCTCTGCGTGTGCATATGTATATGTGCTCTAAAGTTTGAAATGCAGAGAGGGAAAAATAAAACTAAATGTCCAGATAAATAGATTTTAAAATTAAAATATGAATGACTCAACCATCTGGATCTTTTAGATTAAACATGGCTAGCTGTGGCCTCCACATTTGTTTCTGTAGCTATAAATCTATGTTCAAACATTATGTATACATCTACTTCAGCAGCATTGAACATATGGACACATAATCTTACATAATTTAATAAACAAAACCTTTGGTATATTGCATTAATAAAGCTAATTTTAATTTATCTATTATTCTTAAACCAATCATCTGCCTTTTGATTCAATCTTCTGTAATAAAATTTATAACACTAATAGTGGCCCTGGTCAATATGGCTCAGTCCCATACACAGAGAGATCACCAGTTTGATTCCTGGTCAGGGCACAAGACTGGATTGCTGGCTCAATCCCTGATCCCCGTGGGAAGCAACCATCGATGTGTTCCTCTCACATCGATGTTTTTGTCTTTCCCTCTCCCTTTTGCTCTCTCTAAAAATCAATGGGAAAATATCCTTGGGTGAGAATTAACAACAACAAAAAATGATATTCTGACTTGATTGCCTTAACAAGCATTTCAAATCATTCTGACATAGGAGTTTTGTGGATTGTAGTTTTCATAATATTGGTCTAAGAGCCTTGGTCTCAATTCTTCAGCATGCATAAATCTTGGGTCTGTGGTGGACTTTTATCAAACTCTCTAGTCTGTTACTCACCCTGCTTTCCTTCCAACCAACTTCCTAGTTACAGGGAGCACTGAACTTAACCAGTGCTGAGGCTGGTTTTATAACTTTTGCATTTCTTCATACTTTCCTCCCTGCTTTAACTGCCCATTTACCACCTTCTCTATATTTAGGTCCAATTTTTAAGGCTGTTCACAGATGTCACCTCTTCTTTAAAACTTCAGGTCACCCCCCTCTCTGGGTATACTTATTCTACACCACACAGCAGAGACAGCAAAGAAACAACATGCAGACTGCCTCTCTCCATCCTATATCTATGGCTATCATCACCAATTGATCATGTGTCTGATCCAGTTTCAAACCTTTCCAAGTTATTCTCCAGAAGCTACCACCACCCTATAAGGTTTGGCAGGTGACACTATTTTGAGTGAAGTGGAGTTCTTTGGGTGCCGTGGGGAAAATAATTTCCTGAAGCCTGGACAGGTGGATGGGGTTTTGTGGAAAGCTTTATTGATGGTGTAAAATTAAGGGCATTTCCCTCCAAGGTCTCATCTCTGACCATCGTGCCATGGAAGAAGTCAAATCTTGTGTTCAACAGGGTTAGAATTAAGGCCACTGCAGAGGGAATTTCTGCTCCATATTAAAGTTCAGTCCAGTCCAGCATCTGGATAGCTTAGTTTGTGTTCCCAGCTGCTGTCCATTATGGGTTTGCACTGTCATGGGCCAGGTGACCGCTTCAGGCCATGTGGCTATGGAGAGAGGACATGTGGACGTATGGGCAAGTGCAAGAGCAAACAAGAGCATAAGAGAGAGGGAACTCTTTGTCTAGGGACTTTTAACCTTTCAAGACTCTGCGTGCTTGCAGTGGCTTCACCCTCCTAGCAAACCCATTGCTCCTCAGGCTAGACTGACAGGTGAGCACCTTCCCTACATCATCCCAATTTCACTGCATATGACTCCCCACTTGTTCCATCCCCTCCCCCAGGGATTCACAGGGAATGGGCTGGTGGTTTCCTTGAGAGTATGAAACTGTAGCTTGCTGGTGAAGACGCCCAGATGACTCTACTTATAATGCATGGCCTTCCCTTTGCTCTTTTCCTATTATTAATATTAATAATTAGCTTATAACAATAACAAAATAAATCCTGTTGGCCATTTCAGATGTTTGTAACATTGTAATTATTATTATTGCTATAGTATTTTATGACATTTCTTTATTTATATATGTCTCCTCTTAGAGAGAAACCAGGGATCATGCTTTATTCAGCATCAGCTCCTGCCCTAGTTCCTGGCACAAAGTAAATCCACAATAAAAGTTTGATCAATAAATTCATAACTGAATGATACTACTTTCTCAAGCAAGATGGTAGATATTTTATGTGTTCAGCTAAAAAAAGCTTCTGCTCTTTTATTTTTTACACTATAGCTTTACTCAATACATATCTTCATAATCATTCAATTGAGGGTAAAAGCTAAATGTAAGTTAGTCTGTTTGAGAAATATTTTCATTGCATAATTTGTATTTCATGAAGATCTCTAAACCAAGCCATGTCACCATGAAGCTTTTCTTCTGCTTTGTGTAAAGAATAATTCAGCA
>NW_006286231.1:3806955-3810593 GCF_000327345.1 Myotis davidii
GTAAGGCTAATCTCCTCTGTCTTAATTCCTACTTATTTTGGGCAAACACCATTTTATCATCATCATAGCAATAGCATTTACTGAATATCTGCTAAGCCTTTCACTTTAATATATAAGGGTTTCACTCTACTGACCTGCCCTTAAAGAGCTTTAATAAAATGTAGTCTTCTTAATGGGATGACATAAGATTGCATTGGAACAGAACTGGCATAATAAGAAAGAAGGAACCAAAAGGAACAAATGTTCAGAGCAAAGCAGATATGATTAATAAATATCTTCAAACTAGAAGCAATTAAAATGTCCAAAGACCTTGTTATGAACAAGGATTGTATCATTTATAACGTTACTGCGAGTTTATATATCAAGCACTTCTAAAAAGCTCAAAATGAAATAGATTTCCTACAGAATTTAGTTTTATAAGTTGACTCTCCAAATAAGCAATTCATGTGGGTGAGAAAAAATATATAACCAGTAGGCCTAATTATTCAGGCTTTTGAAGCTCTTTAAAGTATGCCTAGGCAAATGCTTGGTAAAACAGTTGGCAATACACATGTGGGATATTAGCTGGTTTATACATTTATTAGTTTCTAAATAACAAAACAGGAGTTTTTCCTAAAACATCAGACGATTCATTATTTTTTTAAAAAGACCTTTGGATGGCTGTTTTTGATTGTCAGCCCTAATTGTCCTAAAAAAAAATTCACTCTTTTTTTCTAACATTGTTCCCCACTCATTCTATTGGTTTAATAAATGCTCTGAGCTGAACATTCATGTTTAGACCTCATTTTCTAATGGGAAATGCTACAGTGAGAGACTGGCCTAGCTCAAAATGTTCTTAATTTAAAATAATTATTTCAGAGTTATAATTGCCAAGAATGTTTATGTGGGCTCCTCAGAGAGGAAGCAAGCATGCCTCAGGAATAAGATTGAATGGTTCAAGAAAATGTCAGATGAACTAAAGTACAAGTTTATTCATTGTAACATGGGTTGGAATAGCAAATTGTTGGATTAGTTGACAAATTATGATATATCCATATAAAAGAAGACTAGATAGCCACAAACAAAAGAGTTTTTCTAAGCTGATATTGAAAATTAGTAACTTAAAAATAAAGCATTGGAAAAAATATCCACTGTAAAGGAGCATGCATTGTGTGATAGTTTGTGTTTTAAAAAGAGATTTTATATACATATATGTATACACATATGTATACACACTTTCTTTTAGAAAAATTATAAGCATAAATAAGAATCTGCTAACATTGAATGCTAATGTTTAGGGTTTAAACCATATGATTATAAAACTTTTTTTAAAAAAATAAGCAAATACAGTTTCAAACACAAGTTAAATTATAAGTAAAAGGATTTGGACACCAGTCTTGACCCGGTTTTGAAGCTTGGCTCCACTACTTGTAGGTTGTGCAAATCTGAGTAATTTCACTTACTTTTGTGGATCAGAATCTTCATCCACAAAATTGGGGTGAAAATAATGCCCACTCCCCATCCTTTGGGAAATATTAAATGAGGTAGTACATGGAAAACATTTTCTGACACATAGTACCAGTCAGTAAATGATGTTATCATCATTATTATTAAGCTATAACACCTCATTGGACTCAATTTGTCTGGGTTAAATAAACATTTCCATCTCAAAAGTGATCCAGAGTTTGATTGGGGAATTTAAAGAATTTACCATTTCCCACCAGCCAAGAATTACAAGAAAAATAGAAAATAAAGAAATAAATACTTGTGTTAAAGTTCACAGTCTATTTATTTTAAAGAATTTTATTGTGGTTTCTCAGTTATATACTACCTGAAATGGGATTTCTCACTCTATGAATTTTCAATCTTGAAGTCTTTGAATGATCTCTCACTTGCTAAATGTAATTACTATTACAATCTCCAAATTTCTTTCTGTCCAACCTCTATCACTTCAAATTTTCATTCTCATTCTCTGTTAATCCTTACTTGAGGAAATTTTTTCAAGTGATTTTTTTTTTGAGAGTGTAGAAGGGAGAGGGGAGGAGAGAGAGAGAGGGAGAGAGAAAGTGAGAGGGAGAGAAAGACATAAATGTGAGCAAAAGACATTCATTAGTTGCCTCTTGCACACACCCAACCCAGGTCAGAATTAGGCCTGCAACCTATGTGCATGCCCTTGACTGGGAATTGAACCCAGACCCTTAGATCTGTGGGCTAACATTTTAACCACGGAGTCAAACCATCCAGGTCCTCTTTCTCTGAATCTCAGCAAGTTACCATATTTAAACAAATCAGAAGTGAAGATATTTGATGCTCTAGATTTTCAAGCTCTCTAACCATCAAGTTTCCTACATTAGAGTTCTGTACTTTGCTAATATTTTTTTGAGGATCAGATTAGGCTTCCAGTATCAAAAAGCCTGGCTTACATTACATGTTCCTTTCCTTCCCATGAACTATTTTAATGTTACTGAATCTGTAATTAGCTCTTTTTTTGTTTTTACATTTGTCTTCGTTGCTAGTTCTTTATCGTTCTTTACATGCCACCCTTTCTACAAACTCTAGCCAAATTCACACTTTATTATCATTCTTTACATGCCATCCTTTCTACAAACTCTAGCCAAATTCACACTTTCCTGAGATTAACTCCCAGCCAGTCTATTCCAATAATAAACAAATGGAGAGAGCAGACCAACCAGGAGTTAACCTCATGACACCATTGACTATAGTTGTGCATTCATTTTCTCCATAGTACAATCAACATCTCTGGAAGATACAATCATTGTCTTATCAATTTGTTTTCTTCAGGGCCGAGCATTTTACCTCTCAGATGATGGGCATTCAGAAAGGGTCTGTTGATTGCTCATTGTATGCAGGTGAATCTGCAAACCGACATTTTTATGAGAATTAGATTCTCTTCAAAATATACATGATACTATTTCATTTAAAAAAGCATGCCTGGCCTGAACAAAGGGTATTTTCCCTTAATTTGTGATTTACAGAAAAATTTCATTCAGGAATAATCATTGAACATTTTATAAAAATATGTTTATTGAATAGAATCTAATTACACGATGTGAGGTCTGTCTTAGACAAAAGTGGAAGAACAGTAACTTTGTTTCAGTTATTCTTGCCCAAGTTAATTCAGATATTCAGATATTCCAAGAAGCAGATACCAAGATGGGGTAAGATATGTAAGATGTTTCTTGGGAGAAACATCTATGAGGTTAAACAGAAAGGAAGCCAAGGAGAGGGCAGAAATGAGAGTTGGGTAAAAGACATTTCAGATTTTGCAAAGTTCTGAGAATGTTTCTTCCAGGCCAAGAAGGAATCCTCAAGTTCAAAATTAAAACATCCCCATTCCTCACAGGAATGGGTCTGGACTTGTGTCCCTGGCAAACTTAGTCATCAGCTGAGAGCAGCTGAAGGAAACTGTGGCTTCAGCACTGACCAAGACAGATGGAGAAGGAAAACAGCTGAGGCTCTGGTAAGATGCTTCCCCCAAGGTTTCTTATGGGCTAGGCCAGGAACAGGCATAGCTTCACTTCAGCTGCAAACCAAGACAGGTCTCAAAGCCCAACCCCACTTCAAGGGAGGGTAGTTGGCCACCACACATAGTTGGAGAAACAATACAAAATTTGTGGCCATCTTTAACCCACTACTCT
>NW_006286231.1:3811207-3813339 GCF_000327345.1 Myotis davidii
CTATGCAGTATACTGTGGAGAGAACCATCAAATCATTTGACTAACTTTGAAGACTTTTAGGTACAAAATATAGAATCTGAGTGGCTTACTACACAAAGGTTTGTTTTTGCTCTCCCTATTTGTCCACCTTAAGTTATTTGAGAGATTTGAGAGATTTGCTCTGGGCCGAGGCCCATCGAGCTTCCTCAGTCTTATACTTGTGCTACCTGTCATATACAGAATTCTAGTGTAAGAGACAGTTGGGAAGTTGAGGGTCTGCTGTTCTGTGTTTTGTTTTTGTTTTTTCAGAGGTAACGCATGTCATTTATTCCCCAGCCCATTAGCCATCACTAGTTACACAGCTCCACCTAATTGCAATCAGGCTAGGAAATGTGAGGGAAAAGATGGAATGTTTCATGAGGACCATTCACTCTGCTACCAAGAAGGAACAAACATTAAATCCTGGAAGACACTTTAAAAAAACATTAAAGCAATTGCCACAAATAAAGAATAAAGTAAATTTTGGGAAAATTCAGATGAAAGTAGTAATACAAATTGTTTTATTAGTTATGGTTAGAAGCCTTCTTTAAAATAAGAAGTACTGAGGCCAGTTGCCAAGGATATGTAGAGCCTGGATGAGTGGTAATTGAGGGGAAAATTCAGATGAAAGGAGTAATACAAATTGTTTTATCAGTTATGGTTAGAAGCCTTCTTTAAATAAGAAATACTGAGGCCAGTTGCCAAGGATATGTAGAGCCTGGATGAGTGGTAATTGATAGTTCAGACTTCCAGGTAAAAGAAGAAAGTTAGAGATTGATGATTAAGTGCTGACAATTGTGTTGTAAATTAAGTGCCCACAGGGAAAGACTACTCTGATACAGGCAAAACAAATAAACAAACAAAACAACAACAACAAAATACCCGGTAGTGTGCCTCAGTGATTAAGTATGGACCTAAGGACCAGGAGGTCACAGTTCAATTCCGGTCAGGGCACCTGCCTGGGTTGCAGGCTCAATCCCCAGTGTGGGGCGTGCAGGAGGCAGCTGATCAATAATTCTCTCTCATCATTGATTATTCTATCTCCCCCTCTCTCCCCCTTCTTCTCTGAACTCAATAAAATATATTTTTTTAAAAGAAAGAAAAATAAAATGTCCTTACAATTAATTTTCTAGTACAGATTAAGATGGAATTGATGAGAAGAGCATCAAAAATATATATTAGGAAGTTGCCATTGCAGGATTAACTTTCCCTGTGAATTTTAGAGTGTGCATACTTTCCAAAATTATTTTAAAAAGAGTTTAGTCTAGCAGCCATGTGAAGAGTAGATTAGGAAAGAGGGCTGAAGTCATAGGTGTTGATATGTCCTTATTGGATTTTAAAATTTCATATCTGGTACAAAACAGCTTGATTCTTCTTGAAACAAACGGTGAAGTTGTCCATTGGGTGTACTGTATAGTCTATGCTTCTGGGCAAATACTTCATTGAACAGTGAATTCATGTTGATGCGGGTGGTCTCAGTTCTCAGTTCCAGTGTGGGGCGTGCAGGAGGCAGCTGATCAACGATTCTGTCTCATCATTGATGATTCTATTTCCCTCTCCCTCATCCTTCCTCTATAACCAGTGGAGTTATATTGATGCAGGTAACTTCAAATCTCATAAGGAAAACTTGTAAAGAGAAATATGAGATTTAGCTGTGAATGAACTAGAGAAGTTTTGAGGAAGGAATCTAAATTGGCTCCCAAACTGAGAAACCCTGGGATTTGGGAGACAAGAACATGCCTGATTGTAAGGATCTGTGATCTCTATTGCTGATATAAGCAACCTGGGGAATGAAATGGCATGATGGGTATAGAATATGAAACTGAAATTTTAGTCTTCAGTGTCAAGTAATTAACAGTTTACAACCCATGGATGATTACGTGTAGGAGGAAAATATAAAAGTGGAACTAGTGTAAGAGTAGAGAAAGTTAGAAAGTTAGCTCAGGGGATGATAGGTGCTAATCACCAATAAAGAAACATAAAGTAATGCCAGAAAGAGAAAGAAGATAAGGAGGAAATTAGTATTAAGGACGCTATGCATGATAGGTAGATTTATAGTACAAAATTAAAGAGTTTGATGTGTGGCTGTAATCTAGAAAATAGTTTTATTTCTT
>NW_006286231.1:3813387-3838491 GCF_000327345.1 Myotis davidii
CAAAATGCATAAGCATTTAGAAGAGGGTGACAGCTTTGCCCTGGAGGAAAGTAACCCAAGACTGTCAGCCTAATACTTGTAATGAAGGTAGGACTAAATATATCTGATAGCGATCCATGAAGAGTGGAATGCTGAGGAGAGGCAACAGATAAAGACTATTTGCATGGCTTAGAGACATGGGGGCAGGAAGTAAGAGACATTTCTTTTTAAGACATCTGAGCTGAATTGAAGCTTAAGCTTTTTAAAAAAAATTACAGTTTGTACATCATATTTTTAGAATTTTGCCGTTTTATTTCTTCCAGTTTTTCTTGCAGCATAGCCTGTCACAAGATTCAAGTTTAAAAAGGTCAAACCTATTAAAAAGCAAAAGTGCTGGAGATATTTCCCTGTTCTTTCTCTAAACATTCTACTTTAATTTTGATGATTAACTGGAAACCAGCTTCAGCTCTAACTGCCCAGTTGTAGTTAAAGACAACTATCCTGTAACTGGCTAGCTGGCTGTCAGAACTCCTCTGTTAGGTCATGTCCTTACTCGTATGGGGAAACTTCAGAGCTGATTTAAACAATAATATCCAGTCTACCAGTGTGAGGCTTCTAGCTTTGCTGTCAGTAGGGCAAGTAGGAGGTAGTCCTTAAACAGTACCTCTGTTAGTATTACAAGTTTCTTTGAGGTCCTGTGCTTGATTCTTATTGTTAATTAGAAAGGCTTACCTCCTCTTGCACTAAAATCCATTTTGCTAGCAAGTGGGTATGCACCCAACAGGTAAGTATACTAGTAACAACAGGTAGGTATAGTAGCAAGTAAGTATACACCTGACAAGTTCGCAGTTCTCTCTGAGTAAGACATAGCTCTGTTTCTCTAACAAAAAAATCCAGGCCCTCTATTTACTAGCTTCTGTCCTTAAATAAACTTTTTAGGCTTCACTTTGTTCAGTCTTAAAGTTGAGGTAATAATATAAGTTGTCATGCAATGTTATGTTGAACGTTACATGTGATAACACTTAATATACTGTCTTTGATTATTAAGTAACTTGATCAAAGCTTCAAAGCTAACAAATGGTAGAGTTTGGACTTAAACTCAGTTCTATATCTTTCATCCACAGTAAACATAATGGCAGATCCATAAGTATTTATCATTACTATTATTATTGTGTTCAGGGAAATCTGCTCGTTCCTGTGGGAGTACAAAGTTATTACACCCTTTTACTCTGCTCTCTACTGCCTTAGAGTAATATGGTTAAAGAAAGAGGACATTCATAAGTGACAAATACTATTCAGTAGCCAACAGTATGTGCCAAATGAGCGGTAAGCATTAGGTCTGGGTAAGACAGTGAAGGGATCACGCAAAAAAGCAACAAACAAAACACCTACAACAACAAAAACCCCTTATAGACACAGACAATAGTATGGTGATTATCAGAGAGAGATGAGGGAGGGGGGTGGGGGGCAGGGGAAGGTAGAAGAGGGTAAAGGGGAGATAGTTGGTGATGGAGGAGACTTCTTTGGATGGTGAACTATATGCAGATGATATATTGATGTATTATAGAATTGTACACTTGAAACCTATATAATTTTATTAACCAATGTCACCCCAACAAATTCAATAAAAATTTTTAAAAATTGTACTGAAAGAGAGATTACGTCAGGTTGATGTGTACAGGCAAACTTTATCAAGAAACCTGAATTAGACTGTAAGGGATAGTCAGTGTGGATAAGAACAATGGAAAAGGAAGAGTATTCCAGACAGGAATTAAATGAACAGACATAGAAGCTATATGGATGGGGGATAATCAGATTTGTAAAGTAATAATAAGAAATACATTGGGAGAGAGAAGCAGTGATGAATAGTAGAGTACATTGAATGCCAAGCAAGGGGTTGCACTTTTTGTGGACAATGGTAAATTGATAAAAGGACTTAGGACCTTTGTTTAGATAGTTTGTCTTCTGTTCAAATTTGCTTTAAAAAAATGCTATCTGAAATTATGCCATGTTTGCAAAGCACATTGCCCCAAATCTTATCAATTAGTTGAGAATCTCAATTTTCCTCAGTTTAGTAGAATCTATCACTTCATCTTTTTTACAGTGAAAGCAGAGATCAAAATGCATACTCGAAGTTCTTTAAAATGTTAAAATAAATAACAAAACATACGAACAAAAATATTTCTTTTAAAAAAATATATTTTATTGATTTTTTACAGAGAGGAAGGGAGAGAGATAGAGAGTTAGAAACATCAATGAGAGAGAAACATTGATCAGCTGCCTCCTGCACACCTCCTACTGGGGATGTGCCCGCAACCAAGGTACATGCCCTTGACAAGAATCGAACCTGGGACCTTTCAGTCCGCAGGCCGACGCTCTATCCACTGAGCCAAACCGGTTATGGCAACAAAAAGATTTCTGACAGAAAAATTTTCATTAGAAAAACAAAACCTTATTTATAGAATAATTAGAAAATTGTTATATCTAGTGTTATTTTTAATATTATTATGAAGATAAGGCTACATCAAATCTAAAGCCTAGAAATAAGATGCTGACTTACTGATGCTGATTCGACATACTGTAGACTATGGGCTGTGTTTTTCCTCTCTTAGTTTTCTGTAAAGTCTGCCTTTGTGAACATGGTAAGTGTTTCAGTAAGCCTATCATAGGTATTCACTTGATCATACAAAATCAAATACTGGTTCTAAACCCCCCCACACACCATGTGTACCATATTCTATCATTCTTGTCTAGTGTTCTCAATTTTAACAACTAAGATAACCATCTAGGATATTTTAAATGTCTGGTACATGTTTATAGAAACATAATCCAGCTCAGTAGTTAACGCTTGCCCACACTTCTATTTATAAATTTGTATTTTTAGAGGGTTATCAATTATGTACAAATAATGTTATAGCTTAGAACTTGGTGTAAGGTGGTGGTGGTCACACATCCTTTTGTTTCTCTTTAAAACTAGCTATTTTAACTACTTAGTTTTAGAAAAGCTGAGTTAAAATGAGATTGTCAATTTTATACCCGCTCTCTCACAGCTATAAAAATGGCTCCATTAAGTGAGTAAAACTGTTCCAGGTCATTACACTCTTACGTGGTGGGAAATATATTAGCAGCATAACAAGAATTTGACATTTTAAACCTAGTTAAATTCTGAAAAGTAATAGGTTGGCGACTGACTACCAAATATACATATATCATGGTGAGTTTAAACAAAGGTTACTTCTTTTGAGATTTAGAGAATATGTTTTTGCAAATCTCAGACTCAGACCCTTTTTCAAAATTCACCATAGTTATCCATACTTGGATACACCTTTTAATTGTTTCACTCTCAGATATAGAGAAAACTTTTTTATTAAAGGAGAAAAGACATTATTTAGAAATATTATGACAAAAGTAACTTGTCAATCAGTGGCAGATATATGGTCATTTTAATTTTATTAATAAGAAATTTTGCTTATATTTTATAAAGCTTAGTAGTTTTTAAATCATTTTGTAAGAAGATTATGTAACTTTACACTCACAGTGATAAGGAAAGGAGGAGAAATGTTAGCTCAATTTTAGAGCAAGTAAAAATAAAAAGCTTAGCAATGTGTACTTTCTTTGGTTTATTCTCACCTCTCAGGTAGTCTTTATTGTGAAACCAGGGTGCATTTTCTGCAACATATATTCGTTGTTTTATCTGGCCTCAATAATTAGTCCTATCTGTTGCACCCAGAGTCCCCAAATTCATTGGAGAATGAGGTTGTGATCCAGCTTCTCTGAATAACTGTGGTACTTTCGTCTTGAAGCCTGAAGTGGGAGCCACCCTGACTGTTTAGTCAGTTTCCTCTGTTCTCTATTTTGTTTAAGCTTGCTTTCTGGATATATACCTAACTTCAAACACCATTCATGATTTCCCTTTCTTATCACATTTCTGCCCAGTTCTAACTTACATGGTGGTGTGTGAACACAGAAACATCCGTCATTTTGAGGATGTGGGTCTTGTTTGTGTGTGGTTAGTAATCCTGCTGCAGTGGTTGTTATAGTAACCAGTTCCCTTCAGCTGAGGAAGGAGTATGGGCATTTGACAATGCTTAAGATTCAATAGAAGAAGAAAAATTTCCTAGATTTCATATTTCATGAGGAGATGATTCCAGGGCAACTATTATCTGTTAAAGGCTGTATTTTTAAGAAAAGGATAAAATAGATGCAGATGCTACCCATCAGTTCCCTTGAATTCTTCACTCCACTGGGCACTTTAATTTGTTTATACAGTTATTCATCTAATGCATATCCAGATATGTCAGACAAAAGTGTCTGAGTTACCCAGAAAAATGAGCAAATTACATAGGCTATAAAGTCAGCTTTGTATGATAAAGCCACTCACAGCAGGCAATTTGCAAAGAATAACTAGATTCTCAGCAAGCAGGTTCTTCTTTTGTTCTTTTATTTAGCTTCTTTATTTATCCTTTATTGCAAAAATACCATCTGTGGGGTTGAAACAGATACTTCTTTATTACCTTTCCATTTTCAATTGTTTCCCAGAACTAGTGCTATTAATAGATCATTTTTTGTGCAATTACGGGAATGTCAATATCCATACTCATGTCCTGCTAAAATCAATGCCCACACAAATATATGGAGTTAAAAATACTTACATTTTATCATAGGGTATCAGAGTTACTTTTATTCACTTCATATACTACATAATTCTTTCCATGTTAATACATGAAAGTATATCTTATTTAAGTAAAAGAGTACATACTCTGTTTTGCCATAATTTATGTAAACAGTGCCAGCTAAGTACTGCCCAACATACTCCTGGATTGAGCAGTGTTGTACTGAGGGCTCTCATCCACAGAGCAAGGACTAATGGAAGAGGAATTGCTGCATTATGGATAGGAACACCTGACGTTTTATAAACATGGCTAAACTGTCATCCAAATGAATGTTACAACTTATAATTCTATGAATGACATATAAACACGAGAATTTCTTTACATGTTCTTCAATGATAAATACAATTTTTCTTTCAAAAACATGTTGCCAGTCTGATAGGCAAAAAATGAAATTACATGGATGTCTTTATTTAGGGGGGAAATTGGGGCATTAAGACTTCTTAATAATTATAAGAATGTATTCCAACCCTTGAACAAGTTTATCACATATTTCTTATTTTACTATTTTATTATATAAAATTCATTGTTTATATATTTAATTCATATATCAATATATAATGCAAGTATATTCATTGTTTATATATTTAATTCATAGGTAAATTAATTAGTATCCTATAATATAATAGTTTGTTATATACAATTCCATAAACATATGGAGTCAGGATTTCCCCCCCAATCTGTCACTTTTCTTATACTTTTTAAACAGTATCCTTCACTGCACAAATGATTTACATTTTCATTCTGTCAAATCTATCTTCCCTCTTTCTAAACACACACACACACACACACACACACACACACACACACACACATGTAGATACACTTACTTTGTCTATTCAACTTACATATTAAAACAATTTACCTGAAAATTCATGAATTTAGAATACAGTACATCATACATAAGTACTCATGTGTTTTAGAGACTATTACTAAATAAAGCATAGACTAGAATCAAAAAAGCTATTTCTAAGTAAGATTTTGTTTTAACAGAAGACCTTAATGAAATTGACCACCAATAGCTTGCATTGCAGGCTCTATTTGTGCCTGTAGCAGCTTTAGAAGTACTAGTGGTAAGATACTCAAAGATCAGTTTAATGCTTATTATTGGACACACATTTACTCATGGTTTTCTTCAATAAAACTAAAAGTTAGTTCTAGGAACAGGAACAATAAAATGACAAACTGTTGGTAAATCTGATCAATAAAAGATGTGTTAGTTTGCTCAGGCTGTTACAGGGTGACGAGGATTGGGGGTCCATCAATAACAACCCAATCCTACGGTTGCTCTTATAACACTGCCATACCAGCATGGCACACCTTTCCTATTATATATAGTAGGCATATATATGCCTTTAAAATAGACTCTAAAATATAAATGTTCAATAGCTCTCTAGGAGTACTGCATAAATAAATGTTCCAAATATTTATCTGAGTTTAATCTCACACTCACTCTGCCATGTATTATGGGCTGGAAACTTAAAATTACATTTCTTAAACTCTTTTTTCAGTGGTTTGCTGATTAGGTTCTGCCAAATTGCAGTATAGTACTGGTCTATAATTAAATATCTATAATAATAAAAGCATAATATACTAATTAGCCTGAACAGCCGAACGACCTTCCAGACGTCCTTCTAGACAACCTTCCAGATGACCTTCTGGACGAAGCTGGGGCTGTGAGGGCCAAGGTAAGCTGCCATGACTGCAAAGACCGAGGCAAGCCGCCACAGTTGTGAGGGCCGAGCCCCTTGCACAAATTTTGTGCATTGGGCCTCTAGTAGAAATATAAGAAAGAAAAGCCATATTATTTCTGCTCTGTCTTCTGCAGAAGAGGCTACTGTAGGTGTCTGTTGGCTCTAGCAGTACTGGGGGAAGGCAAGCAGCTTCATCTAAGAGAGGACTTCAGACTCATGCAAGATCAGAATGTGGCTTCTGCACTGTCCACTTGTCTAATTTGGTGGTGTTTCCACAACACTTTTCTGGCATAGCAATGGCCTTAGAGATAAGATAGGCTTTTGGTAACGTGACTTTCTCACTCCCTAACACTTCATAGTGCTTCTAACACATCTGTAACCACTTCTACTAATAACTACTCTCTGTTTGAAATGCCTAGACTAGTTTCTGATTTTTTTAGCCTAGACCAGGGGTGGGCAAACTTTTTGACTCGAGGGCCACAATGGGTTCTTAAACTGGACCGGAGGGCCGGAACAAAAGCATGGATGGAGTGTTTGTGTGAACTAATATAAATTCAAAGTAAACATCATTACATAAAAGGGTACGGTCTTTTTTTTTTTTTTTTAGTTTTATTCATTTCAAACGGGCCGGATCCGGCCCGTGGGCCATAGTTTGCCCATGGCTGGCCTAGACAGATACAATATAAGATAAGGAGAATTTTGAAAACTAAAGAGCATTATAGAAGATAGATATTTAAAAAGTGAAGAAACTATGAATAATGGTGTTGTAGTTAGAGCTTGGTCATATAAGTGCTAAATGAATACTAGCAGTTATTATTATTTACTAGAGGCCCAGTGCACAAATTCGTGCACCAATGGGCTCCCTTGGCCTGGCCTGCAGGATCAGGCTGAAAACGGCTCTTCGTCATCTCCAAAGGGGTCCTGGATTGTGAGAGGGTGCAGGCCAGGCCAAGGGACCCCACTGGTGCACGATCAGATCCAGGGAGAGACGCAGGAGGTTGGCCAGTTGGAGAGGGACCAGAAGGGCTCCAGGGCATGTCCAGTCCATCTTGCTCAGTCCCAATCGGCTGGAACCCAGCAGCAAGCTAACCTACCAGTCAGAGTGCCTGCCCCCTGGTGGTCAGTGCATGTCATAGTGAATGGTTGAGCAGCCTTAGAATATCATTAGCATATTATGCTTTGATTGGTTGAACAGCCAACCAGTTGACCAGACACTTAGCATATTAGTCTTTTATTATATAGGATTCTCATTATTTGCGGGACAATAGTAAGATAGAATTACTCTCAGCCAGTATTAACTACAGGGGTTTGTTGGTTTTAGGAATAATAATTAGAATGTCTTCCTGCAGAGGGGCACTTCTGTTTATTTCATTATCTAAAGGACTAGTAACCCGGTGCATGAAATTTGTGCATGGGGGGAGTGTCCCTCAGCCTGGCCTTCACCCCTTCCAATCTGGGACCCCCTGTGGGATCAGGCCTAAACTGGCAGTCGGACATCCCTCTCTCAATCCGGGGCTGCTGGCTCCTAACTGCTCATCTGCCTGTCTGCCTGATCACTCCTAACCACTCCCCTGCTGGCCTCATGGCCCCCAACTGTCCTCCCCACCTGGCCTGATGGCCCCAACTGCCCTCCCCTGCCAGTCTCATGGCCCCCAACTACCTCCCCTGCTGGCCACATGGCCCCCAACTGCCTTCTCTGGCCAGTCTCCTGGAAGGTCTCCCAGTCTAATTAGCATATTACCCTTTTATTAGTATAGATTGGTTTAAGACATCTCTGGTAATCTACCACATTCTTCTTGACTATAGGTATAGGCTGTATTAGGAAACTAGGTTTGTCTTTGGCATGTAAATTTCTTGTAAATTAATTCTTTAAAGACATCATCCTAAAATTAGCTCTTGAAAGAAAAGTGTTCTTGGAAACCTATTTACTAAAAATACATTACTCAAGATAAATATCTCAGTGATAGTGTTTTGTAACTGACATCAATTTGTATCAAAATATACATCATGCAAAACTTCAGACATCACCTTACTAATTCCAGTTTTAACTTCTCCCAAAATTAATTTTTCCCAGCTTTGTCTTTATCATTTGAAGATTACACCAAAAGCCAAAAAAGATGCCATGGTTACTGAAGGAGGTTGAGAGTGTGAAGTGGGAAAGCTTTTGAACAAGCGGTTAAATAGAAGAATTAGAACATGGAGTTTTAGGTGAAGTGGATCCATAAAGGTGATGAAATTCATAGGTTTTTTTTGCAAGTGGAATACTTATTTATTTGAAATTACATATTATTTTTCTAAAATATGTGCTCCCTATATAGAAGACTTTCAGATCCACAGTGTTTGTAAGTTAAGTACATAAATATAATACCATACACATTTTTTAAAGAACCATACACTTCAACCTAAAGTGTTAGAAATTTCCTACTGAGCAAATAATTCCTGGCAAGTAAAATAATGTTATATGAACTATTTTAAAAATGGTTGGATGTATCACAAAGCTCTTTAAGAAACATATACTTTAAACTCTAACCTTATATATATAAGGAAAGTGCATGATGTTCCTCTAAATAGAATGTCTAATACAGAAAATAGAAACAAGTTAATTTTAGTTCTTAAAATGTCATATAACAAGTCTGCTGGAAATTTTTGTACAGTTTGGTGATGAGAACTTGGCACAAGAATTGGGAATTTATATTCTAAACATACCTTGCAGTGCTTCATATGGACCAGACCAATTATGGTTACTCCCTGTGTTTATTCAGGCCACGAGGAAAGGCGGGAGGGGGGAGGGGAATCAGCCTTCTACATTCTGTATGCAAATTTGAAAAATAAAACACTTTCATCAGTGTTTTATATCTCAGATTTTAAAGTGATAAAAATACATGCCAGTAACACTATACAATAAAATTCTCAAGATCTTTTATATATATAAAAGCCTAATATGCAGAGTCCCCTCAGGAGTTCGACCGACCAGGAATTCAATTGCTTGCTATGATATGCGCTGACCACCAGGGGATGGTGTGGAATGAAGGAAGGATCCAGCTGGCAGCTGGCAGCCAGGGAAGGGAGGCCCCGGCCGGCAGCCAGCAGCCAGCAGCTGCTAGGAACCCATGCACAAATTTCGTGCACTGAGCCTCTAATTGAAATATAAAACATGTAAGTATACATCCCTCAAACAGCTCCAAATTGGGGATATTATCATAAACCATTCAGAGTTATTCTGAATTACATGAGGCACAGGTAGTAAAAAAGTATGTGCTAATAGTTTACCTTTACTCTAGTCATGAGCAAATAAAATCTCAGAACTCTTTCTTTCATTTCTGGCTTGAAATGTCTCTGCCCTTGTTCAAAAGCAGAAACAGCCTCTGCAAAGTGAACTCCTTCTCAGTGGGAGAAAGGCCTCTCTGTTGGCTTTCCAGCCATTGATAAAACCTAAACAGACACAGAACTGTAGCCAGAACAATTCTGGCAAGATGATGTTTAGCTTTCTTGCCTCTGAAGGTTAAAAATATAAAGAGGAATAAAGATACTGAATGATCATATATAGCACATGCGTAGAGCAAGAACAATGTAAAAATTATTTCTAATCATAAAGAGTTAAAATATACATTCTAAATCCTCTACCATATTTAATAGATAATTTTGTTTGCTTGCTTTTTAATCAATAGGAGACTTTTTATAGAGTGCCTTTAGCGGGAATACCTATGGAAAGTAAGGAAAGGGAGCAAGATTGGGCAGAGGAAGATGCAGTCTTTATAAAAAATAATTTAAACGTTTGTTTGTTTTTTCAATTAGAAGGAGATAGAGTCTTAAAGAAAGTATGAGCTGACTTTACTGGGGGACTCAAGATGGGATACAGTTTCAGAGCTGTCTCAAGTAGAGTCAAGAGGGCCAGGCCTTTACCTCACGTCCACTAGTCACTGTTTAGATCTTCCTTCAGAAGGAAGATTGGCCTGAGTGAGGCAGGTTTCATTAGCTAAGGCAAGCCCCATAGGGGAGCGATAGGTGAAGGATGTCTGTTGGCAGCATTCCCAGCAGGTGGGGTAATAAGAATTTTAATCCTGAGGGGGATCTAGGTGATACAACCAGGAACATCCTATACAAACCATGGAAGAATTAGCCAATATTATATATTGAATGGATCTTATTTCCTATGATTAGAGCACTAATGATGGAGATAGACTGTTATTAGTGAAAATAACTATGGTGAAAACTGAGAAGTCCTGAATACTCACAAACCAGCCAAAAAGCTTGTTTTGCATAGGTGTGTAACATATACACACACAAAAAGAGGATATCTTTACCTCACATTAATGCACCATTTATAAGTAATCATCCATAACATAATAAAGTAGTACATAAAAATCAAGGACTCCACTAAACAAAACTCATCAGAGAAATAAAAATTAAAATATTGTTGAGTATTATTCCATAATCACATAGTCAGAGTAGAAAAACAAGGACCTAGATTTTTAGAGAGAATGTGAAGAAATAGAAACATTAAATTTGTGATATTAATGCAATAATAAAATTACTTGTAAAGATTTTGAATTGGTATTAAAGACTTTATTCATTATTTAATAGAATTTTGGCAAGAAAATTTTATCAATGATTCTGTATATTGCATATTGCCTCATATTAGAAAGTATATATGTTGGGTGGGACCACTATTAGTAGTGTTAGTTCCTTTGTTCACTTTGCTGTAATAGTAACAGCTAGATATTTTCTTTGGAAAGGCTTTGCATTTAGAAAATGATCTATAGCATAATATTGTGTAAATATGGTTTCACCTCATGGTTTTATCACCTATTAATGATACTTATGTGAATCAGTTATTTCATTGCTTTTGCAAAATTGTGATTTTTCTAATTTTGTCATTTTTTATTTATTTATTACCTGGCATTTTTACCTAATGACCATCCAATAGGGTGAACATCTTATAAAAATGCAGAGATGCTTGGCCGGTGTGGCTCAGCGGTTGAGTGTCGATCTATGAACCAGGAGGTCATGGTTTGATTCCCGGTCAGGGTACATGCCCAGGTTTTGGGCTGGATCCCCATTGGGGGTCATGCAGGAGGCAAGTGATCAATGATTCTTTCTTGTCATTGATGTTTCTATCTCTCTCTCCCTTCCTCTCTGTAATCAATGAAAATATAGTAAGCTAAAAAAAAAAAACAGAGTAAATTGTTGTTTTTATCTTCAATGTTCTATTTTAGCGTAAGGAGCTCCTATGTAATAGTCAACTTTATTAGTGATATATGAGTTTTATCCTTTTAAAAAAATTTGTTACAGGCCCTGGCTGGTGTGGCTCAGTTGGCTGGAGTGGCCTTTGATACAGCAAAGCTTTAGGGGTTGATCCTGTGTCAGTGTACATGTCAGAGGCAGCCAATGAATATTTCTGTCTCACTTGGATGCTTATCTCTCTCTCTCTCTCTCTCTCTCTCTCTCTCTCCCTCAAAAAAAGAGAGATTGAGAGAAAGAACGAAAAGAAGAAAGAAGAAAGAAAGAAGAAAGAAAGAAAGAAAGGAAGGAAGGAAGGAAGGAAGGAAGGAAGGAAGGAAGGAAGGAAGGAAGGAAGGGGAGATTTATGTATTCAGTGTGTAACCATCAATTGCAGACATTTTTTATTCCGTTGTCTATATTGTACCAAATTTGGTCCATGATAACTCCTTCAAACTAGCTTCAGGGCCCATTGGATCCAGCATCAATAATACTTTTCCTTGCTTTCTTACATAAGAAGCTGTCCTACAAGTAATATTACCAAATTAATAAATAGTTAGAATCATATCTATTAATTTTGTTTTAGTATTTGCTTTTTATATGCTTTATAATTTAAATAGATAAATATATATACCTCAAAGAAACATAATATATTTTATTCAAATAAGTCTCTTTTCTATTCTTATCTCTACCACAATTTTCTTGCTGCCTTCTTTAGTTATCTATTATAGCTTTTGGTGTATATTCTCAGTGTTTCTTTATGCAAAAATAAGCAAATATTTATGTCTTTTTTACTCAATTTATATAATTTCTTCTTTCTTATAGAAAATGCAGCTATTATATAAAAGTTTAGTTTCTTGCCTTTTTAACTTAAAGTATACTTTAGGGATTACTTTCTGTAAGTGTAGAAATACTTTTGTATTTTTTAGTTGCATATTATTCCATTGTGTATGTGATAAATAGTTGTTTTCAAATAGTACTATGTTGATAGACATTTAATTCAATATTTTTTTACTAAAACAAATAATGCTATTATTAATGATCATATGCAGCCATTGTTTTATGCTTATGTAGAAGTCAAAGTGAAAATTCATCTATAATTTCTTAATCTTAACATTTAAATTATATAAAATAATGTGATTTGTGAATACACTGATAAAAACTGTGTGGGCAGACAACACTTGAGAAGTTACATGGTTTATAGAAAAGGTGAGAGAAGGATATAATTACTTTTTAAAAAATATACTACTAAATATCTTTTTAAAGAGTACCTTTATATGATATGAAAATGTACTACATGTCCAAGTGTTTAACTTACTTGTTGAAAACCTTATGTCTTATATACCAAATGTGTTTGACTAATCAACTAGGTGTTAGATTTTAGTGCCGTAAAATTATGACTCTATTAAGAGATTTCATAGAAGTTTTCCATTTGCATTGGTCAAATAAAGTAGAATATAGAAATAAACTTCTCTATATTTGAACAACAACAAAAATAAAGTAGAATATAGACTATAATTCATTGATAGTGTCTACTAAAATTTAGACACTATCTTTAGGACCTTATTTTAATAAGCATTTCCGGAACCAAGATTAGATTCTATTGATTCTCTTCTAATTTCCTTTTTCAAGCAAGTGTATAGTTTGAGTTAATTATTTCTGATACCTTGAAAAACAAAGATAAATAAATTCATTCATTATTGCTATTATTTTTTATTGCATTAACACTGAGTAGGAAAATTTATGTCTATGATTCTGACTTTTTATTTTAATCATTACCTTCAAAATGCTTTTCACAGTTTAACCTGTCTTTCCACCCCACCCTCTAAAGGTGGTTTTCCTGCTTTATCTGCTCATTCTATTTACCTGTTAACAGCTGATGTCCTGTTGCTATCATCTGAGGACTAACTGGCTCCCTTAAAATATAAGCAATAGTCTTGAAAAAATTCTATAAATTTAGCATAGATTAGTCAAAATGAGAAAGAGAAAATTAGCCTTACCCTGTTAAATATTAGCATCTGAGAAAATTGCTTAATAACTCTACATCAAAATTTTAATTTACATAATCAAAATATGGCAGCATTTCATGTACTACTCATTTACATTTTTCTCTCAGAAGCACCTTATGGGAATTAAACAAAATTGGTATGATTATACTGTACCTTATTTGCAGTCAAATTTTTAAAAAAATGAAAAATGTTTTTTTCAATTTTTTGAAATTAAGGCTTTTAAAAAAATCACAGTTAATGAAGCACAAAGACCCAGGTATATTGGTATATTTTCTAACACTTCCTTTTTAATATTATAAAATTTTGTATGCAGGTTATATTTATAGTGAATTTACTTTACTTAATCCACACTTTTCTTGTACTTGAAAATTGATTAATATTCAGAAATAGTTACAATTTGCCATGCTAGAAAATTTTTTTTAAAAAAAAATCATAGTTTAATCAGTGTGGTTCAGTGGATTGAGCATCATCCCATGCACCAAGAGGTCACCAGTTTGATTCCTGATCAGGCACATGCCTGGATTGTGGGCTTTATCCCCAGTGGGGGCATGCAGGAGGCAGCTGATCAATGTTTCTCTCTCATCGATGTTTCTATCTCTCTTTCCTTCTCCTTTCCCCTCTCTCTAAAATCTATAAAACATATTTTTTAAAAAGTCATAAATTTTTGATAAGTAATCCTATATAATAAAAGCCTAATATGCTAAGTGTTCGACCTTTGTTCAACCATACAACCAGTCTTTATGATGTGCACTGACCACCAGGGGGCAGATGCTCCAACCAGTAGGTTAGCTTGCTGCTGGGGTCCTGCTGATTGGGACTGGGTGATATGAGCCGGATATGCCCTGCAGCCCTCCTGTGGTTCCTCCCTAGCCCTGATCACGCACCAGTGGGGCCTCTCGGCCTGGCCTGTGCTCTCCCAAGCCTGGACCCCTCAGGGGATGTCGGAGAGCCAGTTTTGGTCCAATCCCCATAAGTCAGGCCAAGGGACCCCACCATGGCATGATCTGTGCACCAGGCCTCTAGTTTTATATAAATGATATCAATTTATAAAATTAAAAAAAAACATTTGTAATTTGAATCTCTTTTAATTTTCCCTTTATTTGCAATTTGTTTCAAATATTCATCTTTCAATTCATATAATACAGTAATCCATATAAGGTTTGAACACATAAACCAAATTGGGAGTTCATGAACTGTTCACCTTTTCTCACAGCATAAAAGTCATCAGAGTTTTTCTCACAAAGAAGAAAATGTGATTGAAAGATAATTTACCATTTAACTTAAAACTTAAAACCTTGGTCTGTAAGGAAGGTATAAGCAAGTTAATATTTTAGGATAAAAAAACATGGAAAGGGCTGGAATATTTATGAATATTTAAATATATACTAGAGGTCTGGTGCACGGGATTCGTGCACTGGTGTGGGGTGTGGACTGTGGGGATTGGCCCACGTGGGAGCACCACTCATCCTAGTCAGCTGGGTGGCGCTCCCACTGACCATCGGGGAAAGCTCCTGCATTGAGCATCTGCCCCCGGTGGTCAGTGTGTGTCATAGTGACTGGTCGACCAGTCATTCTGGTCATTCTGCTGTTCAGTCACTGGGCTTTTATTATATAGGATAACTTACGTATTGTGTAATATTATGGCATATAACATAATATGCGAATATTACATGTTAATAATTTGATATTCCACAATTTCATAACAGAGTGGAAAGAGCTAAGACATGGAAGCCAGAAAAACCCTGGTGGAAATCATGCCATATTCTTCACTTGGGCATGATTTTTAACTTTTCTCAATTTCACTTTTGTTTAATATAAAATAGAGAAGAAAGATACACAGAGTTATTTAGGATGGTCTGAGATAATATATGCAAATAAAATTACCTGACATCTCTGTGTCAGGAGAACAATATGTACTTTACTTGTACCAACTCTCCAAAAGGCAGATTGTATGATGGAAAAAATGACTGAAGTGTTATGAGAGGAATCACATGGCCCAGTCACACAGCTGTGTAACTAAGCATCCAAACCCAAGGTAGCTTGAGTTTCCATCTACTTCCTTCTAACATGCATCAGCTCCCGCAGAGCTAGGTATACAGTGGGTGCTTAAGAAATGCTGGGCACCTTCCTCACTCTCTCCCGACTTTAAATATCCTGCAGAATTGAATTCATTTGGACATCGGCAAGACATGTTTATGTTTGCTATGGAATTGAGACACAGTGAGTAATGTGAAACTTCATCACTTTCAATGTTAAAAATAGAAACACAATTGTGGAAAACAGACAATTTAGGGGGAATTTTTGCTCTCACCTATATGCTTTACGATACAACTGGGGCTAATGTTTATTGGGCAATAAAGTTCTCTGCCCAGTGTTATTACCCTTGGTGAAGTCTGTGATCATTTTCTGTCTGTAGTTTGTTATTTGGGTTGAATTTACTGCTAAGAAAAAGACATATTGTCAAACCAGGGACGTAAGTCCTCTCTTGGTCTTGGTAATATGCACTAGCTAGGATCCCTGCTTAACTTCATCAGTCACCAGCAGAAGTATATTTCATCACAGAGGCAATTTAAACTTCCCAACTAGTTAACTTTTCTGAGAAACCATGCCCTCGGTGGTTAATTTTGAAGACTTGTATTTTTTGCTCACGCTTCACTTACTCTTCTCCTTTCAATCTTTCGTCTCTCTCAGTGAGCTAAGGGGAAGGGGCTCAAGAGCACAGACACATTTGTGTCCCCCTCCCATCAGTGCTCTGTTTGGAATGGGGACATACACCAGGGAGACAACGCATGGAAGTTACTAATAGGGATATTGCTTCCTACATTTCTGTAGTGCTTTGCAATATAAATTTAAACCTTCCACGTGTCCTTTCAGGTTCCTAACTACATTGTAAGCTAGAAAGGTCAGTATTATTAACCAAATTCACAGAGTGAGAAATTTGGGAGGGAGCTATTTGTAAAGATATCCAGCTGGCAATTAACTATCAATACCCAAACCTGAGTCCTAGAATTTCTAGCCCATTGCTTTGGTCAGCACAGTACAACAGAAAGAAATTACTGTTGTTTTGTGTCACCTGTTGTTTTAGCTGCCATAAATAATGTTTGAATAACTAATTTGTTAAAGAAAATTATTTCCTGGCCATTTCCTATAAAAGATAACCATGATATAATATTTTTGTGCCTTTTTATGTAATGTTTTGTTGTTGTTGTTATCAATCCTCACCTACAGATATTTTTCATTTGATTTTTAGAGAGAGTGAAAAGGAGGGGAAAGACAGAGAGAAACACTGATGTGAGAAAGACACGCCAATAGCTTGCTTCCCACACGCTCCCTGACCAGGGCGGGGGAGGCTAGACTTTCATGTAAGGTTTTTTTAAAGCAAAATAAAAGCACATGGTACTATGTAAATAACTGTCTACCATCCCACTCCTGGGCTGAGCAAAAATCTCCATAAAAAGAAACTTATCACAGTAATTCCATTGACTCTGGAAGCTGATGCAAATATTTTGAGCTTGGCATAAAATGAATGTGAACAGAACAATTAAAAATGGTTTGGATACTTCTGGTTTCAGTTCTAACATGTACTGAGGTTAGAAGCCAGCACTTCCTGTGTTACAAGAAAAAGCTGAATAAATTGAAAATCAGTAACTTTTTGTGGGCCCATCAGGGAACTGGTTGCAGGGAAAAGTGCTGCCCTGAACTCAGGAGAGACAGGTGAACCCATAGCGTTGCAACTGATCACTGCTCACCTGAAACAGAAATCTCTGGAGCCAGCATCACCTGTGTCTTTTATTTTTTGTCTTCTGATGTTTTGACATCTGGGGTCTTGCTACTCTGGAGGGACTGCCTCTCCCAAGGTTAGGCAATCCCAAGGGATAGTAAGCAACTTGCCAGCAACTGTGCTTTTCAAATGCAAACCAACCAAATGCAGAGCCCACACCCCAGTCACCTCCTTTATTATGTTCTGATACCTAGTAAGGAAATTAAGTGAAAATTAGTAATTAAAAAAAAAAAAAGAAAGAAAGAAAGCAATAGGTTCAGATTGTTTCACTGGTGAATTCTACCAATATATTTAAGGAATAAATGATACCAATTTTCTAACATCTGTTCTAGAAAATGGAAGTAGAGGGAACATATTCTAACTCATTTCATGAGGCCAGTATTGCCTTAATACCAAAACCAGATAAGTATATTACTGGAGAAGAAAACTATAGATCAATAATCTCATGAACATAGATGCAAAAACCCTTCAAAACCCCCAAATTTCAAGCATAAACAATACAGTTTCTAATCTCTTCTATTCACAGTGCCTCTTTTGACAATTTTCAACTCTCTTGAATATCCAAACCCTCGATTATGTAAAATAATTCAAAGTTCCTTAAATCACTTGCATAATCAAGATTAAATGATGAATGATTAGTCATTGTTATAATGAAGTGGAAGGATGTAAGTAAATATTTATAAATGATAGTCAGGATGTGATCACTCTGATGAAATTCTTTTTTCCACAAAAGGTGATGAAATAATCAAACCAATGTTGACAACTTCTTTTGGATATAACACAATTAAAAATAAATAGGAAACTGTCAAGATTGTAATTTATTCACTTCATGAGCTTAAATTGTTGCCCATATAAACCAATTGTTTCCATATAAAAACCTTTATTTTTGAGGTAATTTACAGTTGTTTTTTTAAACCTTTCATCTGTTTGATGTTACTTAACCCTCATAAAAATCCCTTAAAGTACATTAAGTAATCTTTAGTCTAAAGATGAGGAATCTAACTAATGTTAAGACAGAACAGGGAACTTATAGTTCTACAGCACAGAAGAATAAAGTATAAACTTGGGAACTGGACAATCTGAGTTCAAATCCTTTTCTACTTCTCTTTTATTGGGTGACTTTGGGCAAGTTACTGAAGCTCTCTGTGCCTTACTTCCCTTATCTATAAAATGAAGTCTTGGGGTGCTGCTGGACTATGAACTTCCAGAGGACCCCCAAAGAGGATGGTGTATTGCAGGAAGCTTTATTTCTGTGGAATTACCCCCTGAGTTGCCAAGGTCCCATTTCCCTCAATCCCACCATGGAATAAGAGTAGCTGTGGTTTCTTTGGAACTAGGATTAACGCCAGTGGGCAAGTTTCCCCTCCATGTGGGAGCACAGATCCAGTCCATCATCAGGCTAACTTAGTGTTCCCTGCTGCAGTCCATCAGTCCACTGTGTGTGGGGGTCTGAGGGCTGCATTGGGTTTGAGGGAACATGGGTGGGAGCAAAGGAACAAGAGAGCTCCAGGAGCCAAGAGAGCCAAGAGCAACCAAAAAGTGAGCTCCTTTGTCTACGTCAGGGGTGGGGAAGATATGAACTGTGACCCATATAAGGCAGGGAAATCAAATCATTTGCTTTGGCCCTGCCAAGGAATTAGGAGTGAGTTAATTAAATGTTTGACCTAATATAGCAAGCTAATTTTTTCTTCAAGTTAATTTTTAAATTGATAATTTTGTATGTCCTGGGAATCCTATATAATAAAGAGGTAATATGCAAATTGATTGTCACACCCTCACACAAGATGGCTGCCCCCATGTGGACACAGATGGCCACCACAAGATGGCAGCAGGGGAGGGCAGTTGTGGGTGACCAGGCTGGCAGGAGAGGGCAGTTAGGGGTGATCAGGCTGGCAGGAGAGTAGTTAGGGGTTGCTTAGGCTGGCAGGCAGAAGTGGTTAGGGGAAATCAGGCAGGCAGGCAGGTGAGTGGTTGGGAGCCAGAAGTCCCAAATTGTGAGAGGGATGTCCGAGGGGTCCCAGATGGGAGGAAGTGCAGGCCAGGCTGAGGGACAGCCCCCTCCAGTGTACGAATTTCATACACTGGGCCTCTAGTGATGTTATAAATATCCAAATGGCCTTGTTAGAATAAAGGTTTCCTACCCCTGGTCTAAGGAAGTATGTATTCCCAAATGTTCGACTGACAAGCAAGTACCTTCCCTATGTCACTCAGACTCATTGTAAATACACCCATCTTCCCCTTTGTCCAGTCCCTCCCCCAGTGATCTGCAGGGAATGGCCAGTGATTCCATGGGGAGTATGAAATTGCAGCTTCCTGGTGAAGCTGCCCAGATGGCCATGCTTATAATGCCTGGCCTTCCTTTGCTCCTTTCCTATTATTAACTATCTAGTTACATTGGTATCAGTTGGGCAGAGCCATACAACTACTTAAGTCCAATGGATTGTGACTGACCTATGAACAAAATTCATTTTTTCTTTCCCTGACATTGTCATAAATATGACACAAGTTCAAATCAAATTAAATTCCTAAAGAGTTCCCTGGATATGAAACAGAATTTGAGTCAAGGCAGAAAAAATTTGGTGGTGTGTTAAGTCACTGAGACTTTGGAGTTATTAGTGCACAGCCTACCCTATTATCAACAATATAGAAAAACAATTCATAACCAGAGTTTATAATGAACTGCTTTACAACTCAATAGGAAAACTATAGATGACCCAATAGAAAATAGGCAAAAGACATGAACAGATATCAAAGAAAGTGAAATTGAAGAAACTGAATATGAAATAAACATAGAAGATCCTCGACCATACTGTTAAGTGGAAAAATGAAAAATAAAACCATAATGACATAATTTCATATCTATTATATTGGCAAATTTTTATTTTATTTATTTATCCTTACCCGATGATATGTTTCATTGATTTGAGACAGAGAGGAAGAGAGAGAGATTAGAGAATCATTGATGGTAGAGAGACAGCAATCGGTTGCCTCTCGTTATATATTCCAACCAGAAACCCAACTCTCAACTAAGGTATGTGCCCTGAGCAGGAATCGAACCTGCAACCCTTCAGTGTACAGGACCATGCTCCAACCAACTCAGCCACCCTGGCCAAGGCCATATGGGCAAAACTTTAAATGTCTGACAATGTCAATTGTTGGCTAGAAAGTGGAGAACAGGAACCCATATATGGCTGGTGGGTGTGGATTGAAACAACCACTTTAGCCAGCAAACTTGCAGTATTTGTAAAGTTAAAAGTGAAACAGAAATAATTTTTAGGGGTGAAAAAGACAGGTATAGGAAATTTTAGAAATTAAGGGGACCATGAAAGAAGCACAGGGTTGCAGAGCAGCAGAAGGTACATTTCCATAGAATGAGGGAGTTGCAAAACAGCAAAAGGTCTATATTAACAAAATAAAAGGAAGGAGGGGAGGAAAACCTCACAGGCCCCATGTGAGGTTGGACCTTTGAGCTCAAAAGTTACCATAGTAACCAATCCAAAGCAATAGTGACTAATCAGAGGGGATATCAAGGCACAAAGGTCTATAGCCTTTATAAACCATAGGGAAAAGGAACTCAGTGGGACTCTTCCCCTCTTTCCCCTTCCCCCTCGTGGGAGTCCATTCTGTGGGACCTTTTCCCCATCCACACATGAGAATCTGTACTTGTTCTTCAATAAATCTCCACCTTTGCTATACTACCTTCTGTCCGTGAATTCATTCTTTGACTCCAGTGGACAAAGAATCTGGGAACCATCCTGCCCAGGGGAACACAGTATGTTCCAGTCCAAAAATTCCGTATCAAAGGTGCTCATAACCTTAACTTATGTTCAAATGCTGTGTGTGACATACCTATAAGTATGACTCTCATATAGTCTGAGGCAAATCTCTTATATTTGTGATAAATTCCATAAAATTTATTATAGTTATAGCAGACATTGGTTACCTCAGGCTTCCCAGAATTCAAACACTTTCCCTCTTTGGGGAAATACAAGAAGTTAACCAGAGAAGGTTTTGTTATTTGCAAACAAAAGCCTTGCTTTCTCACTAACTTACCCGAGGCTTGGACAATTATCTTCTCATACCTTGTGCTCAACATCTAGAAAAATATCTAGTTCTTTGTAAGCACTCAAACATGACTTTAATTTAGCACCACGCTATAACCAACTGAGCTAACCAGCCAGTGGTGTAAACATGACTTTAATTTAAAATTATTGAGCAGTGCTTGGGTACAAATTAAATTGTTTGCAAGGTGGTTCATTAAGATATTACTGTACTTGTAAGATTAGAAGCTTAATAAATATCATTCTAATAGTCTGTATGGTAAATATTCTTTAGTAAGGAAGTTGTTCAAAGATACATTTATTGAATGTGAATATTTGGACTATTCTATATAACTTGCTATTGCTTTACAATTTATACATTATTTTAAAAGTACTATTTTTCTCTACTGGAAAAAATTATTTGAAGAACTTGAAGTAACTCTTAGGGTGTTTTAATTCAGATGTGATAAAAATCCACTTAATTTTGAAATGAAACTAGAAAAAATGCAGAATTTATATATAGTATATGTAAAATGCTTTTCCATTTAAAAAAATACATGGCCTTTTTCCTTTACCAAGATGCCTGTGTTCAAATGTCCATGAAACTGCTGAACACGGTAAGACCTGATAACTTCCTGAATTGGAAATCACATTGCTTTTGCAAAGCTGGGTAGACTCGGCTTTATTTTTCTCTTGTATTTTTGTAGTAACTATCCCATGGCATATTCAGAGAGATCAATAAAGCTTCACCTTTGTTTCACATAGCTCAGTAAGCAGGATGGTGACTAAGAGTTCATCTGGATTTATTATTACTTGCATGTGCTCCTGAAGGTACACCACAACTGATCAAAATGACTTGCCTTTAAATTACGTTGGGGGAAAAAACTGGCATGGGCAATAATGAATTACCATCTTGCCTCTATCTCTTTTCTTGGAGTCTGTCCCTTTGAGCAACATGGCAATAGCTGTTGCCTATGCAATTAGGCAAGTCTTTCTGCTTTCCTTTCAATCTTTTTCTCCTTGTTAAGCTAGTAGGAAAATGTTAAGCCCTTAGGCATCTGCATCTATTAATAGGAAGAGAAGATTAACTGTCACTGTTACATAGATTCATGATTAGTAGTCTGCTGGCAGAGTTCTTTTTTATTTTCTCCTTTTCAGTAACAAGAAAGCCATGGGCATCGTTACGACATCAGAAAGTGGCTCTGCAGGACCTCTCTTCTGGTCTCTGATGGGAGATTGCTGGCCTCCATCTTGACTTGCCCATCCACAGGATTAGGAAAATAGAAACAATTCTACTTAGTCCAAGTCTCATGCTACAGATAAAGAAATAGAGGCCACGGAACCTGTCAGAGGGCAGGCGGGTAATTAACGACAAAGCATGTAGCTTTTGTGCTACTTCTAACCCATCACACTGAAATTGTTACATCACCTATTACTTTGGGACTAGCATTGACATTTTGTAGAAGTCAAATATTTAGAAAATCATTCTTTTGGGAAAATAGAAAAATTTATGAACAGAATTATTGGGAAAGGGTTAGTTGTAAAGGCTGTGTGTGCCTGCCGAAAGACTTTTCACTTCATTCAAAATGCTGTTTTCAAACCATCTGAGGATTATCAATTCATTTGTTTGTGTTGTTGTATTTTTTATAAAAGATATTTTTAAAACAAAATTTAAAAAGCTACAGATTAGAAATATGGAGTGGTATGTGTCCCATGATAAAGTAATTCTTCAAGAGCAGTGCATGGACCAGCAGCATCAGAGTCATTTGAGAAATTGTTAGAAACAAGCCAGACCTACTAAATCAGAAATTCGTGGAAAGCAGAAATCTGTCTTGACAAGCATTTCAGATGATTTTGAAACAGTGTACGGATAACATCTGTATTCCATCTTGCCCAAAAGAACTCCACCTTAGAGGCCGATGACTCCTGCTTTCAGTAGAATTCCTTAGTTAAAATCAGCCTAACCACAGCTTTAAGGAATATATGACGATAACATCTTTCTTAACATCATGTTCTGCAAAATAGTTTTGTCAATTAAGTGACAACAAGAATGTTTGCACAGCATTATTTTACATCCCTTTGGGTGGCTCACTGATCATGGAAACCATCTTGTGATGATTTTGGGACCAATTACAGTCATATAACAATCATGTGACAACTGACCTGAACCTCATTTTTAAGCCCCACACCTACTCCAAGGCCCCACAGAAGCCTGGATCCACAAGAATCCCTCCGGTAGCTCGATTTATCTTTTCTGGTTGACTCCCTTGTGCAAAAGATCTTTTTAATAAACTCCATTTGCTTAATCTTGTATTGAGTTTAATGCTTAGTTCTATGACATTGAGACTCAAGAACCTGGCATTCTAGGTTCTGTAACATTCTGACACACACTGAAGTTAGAAAACCATTGGCAGAGTCCTTAATAATAGTGTCTCTGAAGTCAGTCACTGGGATTAAATCCCAGCCTATCACTGAGGGGTGTGACCTTAGGTGAGTTACTCTGTTCTTCAGTTTCTTCTTGTGTAAAATGAAGAAGGCTACACTAATGCTACTTATTTCATAGTGTTATGAATATTTAATGAGTTTATATTTGTAAAGCACTTAGAATAGTGCCTGGCCTATTATAAGTGTTATGTGCATTACATACTCTTACTATTAACATATTATCACACTGCAATTTTTGTTTAACTTATTGGAATTTAGCTTCAAGAATGGCCTTGAAGAATAAGACTATTAGAAATAATTAATAAAAAGTAATAAAAGTTCCTATGGAGAAAATGAGCCTGAGTTGAAGGCCTACTGAGGTACCTGATAACCATGGCTGCTTATGGACCTAGAGGGTTTCTACATACGGTAAAGAGATATTTGCCACAAAAACATCAATAGAGAACAAGCTGCCATGCTTCACACTTCATGGGATTTCTAAGAAAAATGTAGGCCATCTATGGATAACATCTATGTTTTTCCTACAAAAACAAAATTTCAATTGCTTCCATGGTTTTTTGAAAGAACCAGTGTTTCCCCTGTTCCTGGCCTCCTGTCATTTCATAGAAATCTGTAAAGGAATCTGTAAAAGAAAATATTGTGAAATCCTTTGACTAAGAAACAAAGGATGGAAGCCTTTCATCTTTTACTATTTCCTCCTCTTTGACCAGTGCTTCTCAAACTTAAATGTGCATACAGATTACCTGGAGACCTTGTTCAAATGTAGAATTTGATTCACTAGGTCTCCGGTGGGGTCTGAGATTCTGCATTTCTAACAAGTTTCCAAGAGATGCCAGGTGGCCTCCACCCTCTATGTAAGCAAATATTTCTATCACATCTTTTATTAACAAATTCTGTTGAGTCTTCCTTCATGTTGTCTTGGAAATGAGTTATTCTGTAGCCTTCCTCATTCAGGCCCTTAGTCTCACAACCATGCTTTTGACTTGTAGCCTTTCTCACTTCAATTCATATGTCTTACCGCTGCCCAAACCATCTTTTCTAATCAGTGTTTTGATCACATTCTCCCTGTGATAAAAAAAAAAAAAAAAACTTTCAGTAGATCCCCTGCCTAAGCTTCATTTACTGGGTATCAGCAGTTCTCAACCTGTGGGTCGTGAACAATGAAAATACATCCTGCATATCAGATATTTACATTACGATTCATAACAGTAGCAACATTACAGTTATGAAGTAGCAACGAAAATAATTTTATGGTTGGGGGTCACC
>NW_006286231.1:3838641-3855507 GCF_000327345.1 Myotis davidii
CTCTATCCTTAAAGTTCAAACATCACTAAGAAATTGAAGACAATGAAAGAAGGCAATGGTATAGATACATACATGAATTGTTATAAAAACATCAGGGAAGGGGTTTAAGAATTATTTGTATAGACTACACACTAGATGATTTTTAAGGGATTAATGAATAGACTTGAAAATAAAGCCAGGGGAAAATGATAGGGAAGAGATGAAATGAAATGGCCAGAACAAAGGGGAAGAGGTAGTGGTAGGCTACTAACTGTTTAACAATAGGCTCTGGGAAAAGATGTGCATAATTTGCTCTTTTACAAGGGCCAACTGCAGCACATCGCTTAACAGAGATATGCAGCAATGTGGAAAGGTGAACAGGGAAGTATTAGCTTGGTGTAACCAGAACGTGGAGTACATGTTTGGTTGCTGTTATTCAAGATTTTCCATAATTGAGCCTGACTTTAGATCTACCAAGCTACCAGAGCCTTGGGTGAGTCACAAAACCAACGTCCTTAGGTCTCAATTTACTCTTGGAGAAATCAAGGTGTTGAATCAGCCAACTCTCAGGAGCACTACATCTCAATTCTCACAGGTGTCATGGAATTTTAGCCATTATTTACTATAATTCCATATCCTAGTGGTTAGCTTTTCTTGACCACTTCCCAAAAAGACTTGTGATTTTTCCTTCCCCATAGTCATTTTATAAAATTAGAGATATCAGATCCCTAATCAAGGTTACTTTACGCAATATATAGGCAAAGTTATTATTTACCTTTGCATTCATAAGAGCAACAACTGCTACCAAAGCTGGACTGTGGTCTTTTGGCTGGCTCAGTTGTATTCAAGACACAGAGACAGTTGGGTCAGTAAGTGTGACATAGACAACTTTGGGGCCGGACAGATGTTGTCCCACCACTTTGAGGTATGTTATATGGAGAAGTTATTTATAGTTCTGTAACTCCTATTCCTCACTGGAAAGTAGAGATGATAATGGGACTTGACTTCTTGGAGTGTCTGCGAAGATTAAGTTAAATATAATAAGATTAAAATCCAGTGTAAGTGGCAGTAATATATTGGGTTCTCAGTAAATATTAGTGTAATGGTTAATTTTATGTACCAACTTAGCTGGGCCATGGGGAGCCCAAATATTTGTTTAAACTTTATTCTGGGTACATCTGCCACTGTGTCCCTGAATGAGGTTAACATTTGAATCAAAGGAGCGGGTTGTTCATCCCTTGGAGGCCTAAATAAAGCGAAAGATTGAGTAAGGCAGAATTTGCTCTTTGCAGCAACATCCATTTTCTCCTGCCCTCAGAATTGGACTCTGACCGTGACTTACATCATTGGCTCTCCTGCTTCTCAGCTGTTGGACTTGGTGGGAAATACACCATCAGCTCTCCTGGGTATCCAACTTCCCAATTGCAGGTCTTGGGATTTCTCATCCTCCATAATCATGTGGGTCAATTCCTTAAATACACACACTCACACACACACACACACACCCCACAACACACACATCCTTTTGTTTTTGTCCTTCTGGAGAATCTTGACTAGTACAGTTAGTAATTATTATGATCAGAACTCAAGAAGACATTTGTTGTTATGATTAAGGCTTCTCATTTTCCCTGCTCTTTTATGCCAGGTTAGCCCCATATTCAGGATAGATTACTCTAGAGTTTTAAGGATTTAAGATTTATTATTTTAGATCATAACTAGTCTTTAGAATTCTTTGGTGTTCATGCTGATTTTTCAAATCACATTTCTGCTGTGCTAAGAAGGACTTTGAGGGTAAGGGATGAACAAGATGATTTTTTCTGAATCTCCTGGAAATTGTATGAAGTCTGATATAAACGTCACTGGACTGAGAGAGGATTTATGTGTGCAGAATCATCTTCCCTTTACTCAAGCTTCCCATATTTGAAGATACTTATCTCATATTACATATTAAAGTCTGAACAGAAGATGACTCCTGATAATGACTTGAGCATCCCTTCTCTTCTACTGAGAACAACATTGTTCCTCTGAAAAAAATACTCTTCATGTTCTTCAAGATTCAGTTTTAAACCAACTTTTTTATAAAGTCTTCTCTATTTATATCGAGTTTTGAAATGATCTCTGGGGTTTTGAATTCCCAAAGGATTTCATGGCTAGACATAAAGTGGGGATTTATCATATGCTATTTTTTCTATTTGTAATATAAAGTTTTTAGTGCCTAAAAGGCAAGACACTCTCTGGTATTTCTATAAATGTGCAAATGACTCCACTGTTAGTCATCTCAGTATTTTTCATAAGCAGCTGGTGAAGATGGCAGCTATTAGATTCAGTATTGGGATAATGTCCTGCCTTTGGGAACCATATCCAAATGGAAGATCCATATTTATTTTTAATTCTTACCTTAGGATATGTTTAGAAAGATGAGGAGAGAGAGAGAGAGAGAGAGAGAGAGAGAGAGAGAGAGAGAGAGAGAGAGAGAGAGAGATTGATGTGAGAGAGAAACATTGATCAGCTGCCTTCCATGTGTACCCAAACCAGGGACTGAACCTGCAACTTAGGTATGTGTCCTGACCAGAAATCAAAACTGCAATCTTTTCATTGTTGTTGCTCTATAGGACAACGCTGCAACCAACCCAGCCATCCAGCCAGGACAGGAAGATCCCTTTTTGGAAGGACAATCAAGATGTTGAAGAATTGCCGAAACCGGTTTGGCTCAGTGGATAGAGCGTCGGCCTGCGGACTGAAAGGTCCCGGGTTCGATTCCGGTCAAGGGCATGTACCTGGGTTGCGGGCACATCTTCAGTAGGAGGTGTGCAGGAGGCAGCTGGTCAATGTTTCTCTCTCATCGATGTTTCTCTCTCATCGATGTTTCTAGCTCTCTATCTCTCTCCCTTCCTCTCTGTGGAAAATCAATAAAATATATTTAAAAAAAAAAAAAAAGATGTTGAAGAATTCACTCTGGCCCATGTGGCTCAGTTGGTTGAGTGTCCTCCCATGAACCGAAAGGTTGTGGGTTCAATTCCAGGTCAGAAAAAAATGCCCAAGTTTTGGGTTTGGGTGCGTATGGGAGGTAACTCATTGATTTTCCTCTCTCACTCCCTCTCCTTTTCTCTCTAAAATAAATTAAAATATATGTATGTATATTTAAAAAAAAAGATGTTGGCAGATGCAGAAATGTGTATATTTGATCTGGAAAAAAGACATTTCTAGATGATTTGATAACTGTTTTAAAATATTGAATAACCCTCCTGAAAGACTGGGATTGGATTATTATTTGTGACAGAATATTCTGCACTGTATTAGTATTAGTACTTCCACTTCAGGCTAAGCCTGAAGGCATCATGGCACTTTGGTTACATGGGCCAGTTGGGAAAGAGGAGGAAGCCAAGGGTACTTGGGAATCAAATCTACAGGACCCTACTCGCTGTATAGCCATGCCAAGGGTAAGTAATCCACACTCCACTTGTCCAAATCAAAAGTCTAATAAATAAAGGTTGGCTCAGAAACAAGGCAGAACTGAATCTGGCACTTAGCCTCAGTGCCAGTTGCTGACAAGGGCTAAGGAAGGCAAGGCATAATATGGAAGCAAGTGACAGAAATATTTCATTTCAATAATTTTGAAAATGTGCTTTTTGTTATTAAAGCAAGCTCTTTGGTTTTGAGGAAGGAATAGGAATTATATAATTCAAAGATTATCTTCTAAAAGAAGACATGTTTTCAATAGGAAACAAGTACTAACAGGGTTTTCTAACTTGTTCAGTTCTCTCTACCCAATGACAAACCAGAAAACACAATATCATGATGATAAAGAAAAACTCTGATTGTGGAGTAAAGTTTATATACAATTTAATAGCAAGCTAAGGCATCATCTGCAACAGACATGTACACACAAAGTTGTTTGGAAAAGGTTGAGATTGATATCTGATACCTTTGATATCTTTTCTAAAAACGAACTCTATTTTTAGAATAGTTTTAGATTTACAAAAAAAGTTACAATAACAATGCAGGGTTTGCATATATCTACACTAATTTTCCTTTTATTAATATCTTATCTTAGCGTATACATTTGTTATAATGAAGAAACAATGTTTTCACATATTATTAACTAAAGTTGATACCTTATTCAGGTTTTCTTAGTTTTTACCTAATTTTTTTTCAGTTCTAAGATCCCTTCCATGATATTACATCATATATAAGTATCATGTCTCCTTTGGCTCCTTTAAGCTGTGAGAATTTCCCAGACTTTGTTTTGTTTTTTAAATCCTCACTCACGGACATGTTTATTGATTTGAGAAAAAGAAAGAAATAGAGAGAGAAGGACAAACATTGATGTGAGAGAGAAAAACACTAACTGGTTTCCTCCCATGGCACCCCAACCAGAAATCAAACCTGCAACCTGGGCAGGTGCCCTGACTAAAAATTGAACCCGAGAGCCTTAGGTGCACAGTATGATGCTCTAACCACTGAGAAACACGGGCCAGGGCTGCTGAGAGTTTTCAATTATAAATGCATGTTGAATTTTGTCCAAATTTTTCTCAGTTGATATGATCATATGATTTTCCTCCTTACCCTGTTGGTGTAATGAATTACAGTGGCTGAATGACTTTCAAATGCTTAACCAGTCTTGCATACTCTGTTGACAATATATACGTATATAGTCTAAACTTCTCATGAAAGTCTTTTCAACTTTCCATTAAATAAAATATCTGTACAGATAGTTCCTTGAACTACAAAAAAATTAGGGGATGCCAAATCAGTTTGGCTCAGTGGATAGAGCATCAGCCTGCGGATTGAAAGGTCCCAGGTTCGATTCCAGTCAAGGGCATGAACCTTGGTTGTAGGCACATCCCCAGTAGGAGGTGTGCAGGAGGCAGCTGGTTGTTGTTTCTCACTCATCAATGTTTCTAACTCTCTATCCTTCTCCCTTCCTCTCTGTAAAAAATCAATAAAATATATTTTTTTAAAAAATAGGGGAAGTGCACTTTTCATGTGTCACAACTATGTAATGAGGAGAAATGATTTTAGACATAATTTGAATAGAAATGTTCCTAAGACCGTACATGAAACTGACTTTCCAACTGAGATGCATATTACACTTTTTATTCAGATATTCCAGATTGAGCATGTGCTCTATACCATATACTATATATTTCTCTTTTTTAAAATGTATTTTTAAATTACAGTGGATGTATACTATATTAGTTTCAGGCATACAGCATAGGGATTCAGGCACTGGTGGGGGGCATGGCTTGTGGGGATTGGCCCACTGTGGGAGCACTGCTCATCTGGGTCAGCTGAGCAGTGCTCCCATTGTGGGAGTGCACTGACCACCAGGGGGCAGCTCTTTCTTTGAGCGTCCGCCCCCTGGTGGTCAGTGCGCATCATAGCAACCGGTAGACCAGTGGTTCTGCTGTTCAGTCGCTGGGCTTTTATTATATAGGATAGCTCTATAATAGATCATGATATTCAGTGAAGAGTAAGAATTTTTTCCTTAAATATTGTTTTCCTTTGCCCTTTGCCCTTTACATTCACATATATTTATGCTTATTAGCTTGTCAATTTTCACACACACACACACACACACACACACACACACCTATCTACTGGGATTTTTCTTTTGTTTGCAAAACACCTATATATTAGTTTGACAAAAATGTAATATCTTTTAATTTTTATCTTCAATAACTGCTAGAATTTAGAAAGTGCATTTAAATTGTCTACATAACTACATCTAATTTTTTAAAAATTCTGCTAAAGTGTATGCCCAATTTATTTTAGGACATTAAGTAGAAGTAACCCTGGTTACACACGCACTTACTGATTCAAAGTTAACGTGAAAGAGTTCCTGCGGGAATCAATTTGCTTGCATTGCCATCTTTTCTATTCACTCATTTACTGAGGTCAACATTCTTCCTTGGATCTTGGTTTTCTAACTTTATCCTTTTCATTTATATTAACTTCTAGCTTTTTCACTTTGTGCTCCTGATGAATATAAAGAAAACTACAGACTCTCAGCATAGTTGCAAAACAAAAAAGCCTGGAAAGCCTGATCAGTAAAGAGCTGGTGCAGACATATTTTTAAGGATGTCAGTGCAGAACCCTTGCAGCTTCACTACCTGAACTAAATATGGATAGAGATGCCAGGGACATAAAGACATATTTCTAATGACCTATCTTTTGTATTGAGTGAAATTCATTAGGAACAGAGATTGTGTGCATTTTTCTAAGGGAGTGATATTAGGCAAAACCTTCATGGTGGTGAGGAGAATTAGATAAGACAGGGAAGTAGCAATACAAGTCACCATTGTCGGATGAAGTCTAGTCCTCACCTATTTATTTCTCGGGAAACTCTGGAGCTTATACCATGATGCAGAGTCGATCCCAATTTTAGGCAAGGGAGCTAGACTTTTGTAACCACCACCAGTCTGTTATTGAGTATACGCCTGGCTTTGTAATCCAAAGAGAAGTAGTTCTGATCACCCAAAGGCAACTGAAGAAGTTACAGGTGTGAGGTGTGAGCAACAGTTGTGGCTGTTGAGGGACAGGCACACTGAACAAGTACAAAAGATTCCAATGTGTGTGGCTAGGAGCCATCGTTGTATTCACTTGAGCACTCTCTTATACCTGATCCAATGTTTATAACAAATACCTCTCTTATTATTAATCATGATTTCTTATAATATTCTTGTATTGTATTAGAATGACTTATAATGTGAAGGTATACATAATTTTAGAAGGATGTTATTTGGCTTCTTACATGGGCTTAAAAATTATATCTGGGGATCAGAAATTCTTAAAGAAAATGTATTAAAATTATAATGGGAATTAAAGGGATACTAATGGAACTAAGAAACTACAAAAAATGCTGGCTAGCTGTTTGCCAAAACTATTTTCCTGTTGTTTCTTTTATTCTTACACTATTTCCCAGGGTACTTCTATTGGAAGGGTTATATGATTGAGTTATGGGCAAGAAAATGTGTTTGGAAGTGATGTATGTGACGAAAACTGGCCTCTAAAAACCACTCATTTGATCCGTTAGGATTTGTTTCTTACTTTGTGCACTGGTTGGATGTCAGTGCCCAAGGTGACCTTGGGGGACATGGATTCAAGATGGCAGAGCCTTAGTCAATATGACGTTCTGAATCATTAAATAGGGCATAGTCCTTCCTGCAGTGAAGGATTTCTAAGGATCTAAATTGTGGAGATTTGAAATTTTTGGCTTTGCAAAGTAATAATTAGCTTTATTTCTCTTGCAAATGAACTATCTGGGAGGAATCTGTACATGATTTCCAGAAACCTAGAAAAACAATCTGACACCACTTTGCATGTCTCTTTATAGCATCATTACTTGAGAGTGCACAAAAAAACAAGTTTACCTCTAATAATTTTTATTCGTTTGCATGTCTCTTTATAGCATCATTATTTGAGAGTGCACAAAAAAAAAAAAACAAGTTTACCTCTAATAATTTTTATTCCAGTGATGATGGGGTCACAGTGTACTTCTGTAAATTTCATAAAAATCAAGGTCATAAAAATTTCCTGGATGATCAAGTTAAACTGAAAAATCATAGATTGTTCAAATTGTACCTGTTTTCTTAAGTAAAATAACACCTTTTCCAATCAGATATAGAGACATTGCTCAGGTATTCTTTCATAGGTGAATATAAGATTTGATATGGTTTATATACTAATCTGAAAATTTGATCCTGAGTAAAGGATAATGTGGGCAAGGGCCATGCAAATTCATTTTGTCTCCTAAACCCCTGTATTTATTTAGGTAAAATTTGGGTTTAGAGACCTAAGTCAAGAAGGAGCTATGAATATTTAAAGGTAAAGAAAAAAGCGTACACATATTTATCCCATAGTATTTGCCAAACTTTAGATTAGGTACTTTATGTACAATATTTTGCTGAAGCTATAACAGCCCTGTGAATGAGACATTTTTTCTACTGTACAACAGTTGGTGTCACCAGTGAGGGAAATGCAGAGCTAAGAATTGCGAAGGGCTATTTTCCTAAGGAGCAGGACCATGCCTGCCTTCTCACTCAGTGCCTTCCAAGAACCATACTTGGTGCCTTCTCACTGGGACAAAGCACTGGGACGTAAAGGGGCCACATGCTAACCTGACTAGCTCAGGGAAGGCCTGCGTGGCAGCCATGCAAACTCAGAGACCTACAGTAACCACAACGGATGGTCTGAAATTAAAACTTTTTAAACTAAAAAGCAGTTTATGGTGGGTAGTCATGTCCTAGGCCGGTATCTTCCCTGATACTTTACCTTAACAGAGCCTGTCTATTGTCTTTTTGCACAGACAATAACATTTTCATTGGAATGTCAAAGTAATTTCCTTTTTCTGGACCCCTCAAAGCATAAATCACAAATCCCTTCACTGTTAACTATCCTGCACCCACCTATGTAAAAGAAGTGCGTGTCTATCATTCTACTTTTTATCCAACCCAGAGGTTTCCCCACTTTGCTTTCTCCCGCCTCCCTAATCTATCACCAATGGAGTTCATGTAACCCACTTACACCTCCCCTTTTGATTGTAAGGTATAAAATAAGGTGCAAAACTGCCATTCTCTGGAGCATTATAACAATCCATTGAGATTCTGCTTGGCATCTGTTGACAGTTTGGCTCAAATAAACTCACGAAAATTCTTCACAGGTTTGAATGTTTCTTACGGTAGCAGCACACATCTCTGAGCCCTCGTGGGCCCTCATCCCTGACCTGTACTTCCCCTGTGAAAATGATTAGGGGCAAATAGTTATGAGAATGCTGAGCTCGATTAAGGCCTGCTTGTTTCTTTGTGGAGCTATTAATCACCTGAGGAAAAAAACATGTTTTTCCTCTCCTAAAAACTTTTCTCCCCGCCCTGGTTGCTTATAGACACATAGGCATGGTTTGGGGGCAGAATTCAAGAGGCAAGGTTTGATATTGATTACCATCTGTGTCAGAGAGAGCTAAAAACTTTCTCTTATGCCATTTATTTTTACCATTTCCTATCTTAGCTCTTCACAATCCCCCAAACAAATAAAACACCTAATAAGTAGTGACTGCGTTCTATGCAGAAAGGAAAGCTATCAGCAGAAAAGTGGGTTAATATTTCTGCAGAGTCTACTTTCTGGATGATGACTGCATTCAAAGAGATGGGAGAAGAGAAAATGACACTTCAGTTTATGCATGGGTTAAATCCAGTGTTTTTAATTAAGAAAAACTGACTAAAGAGCAGAACAGAAAACTCTTGTTTTGGTGGTATGAAAACTATTGATGAGGGTAGAAAATCGTTTGCGTATGCCCTATAAATTATTTTTCCTGCACTGCATATCTATATATAGTACAGCTGTCAGAGTAGGTGCAGGTTTTCAAGCAAATAAGCACAAGCAATGTACTCTCTCATGTTCTGTCTCGCTATTTGTTTCTCTCTCAAGGGCAGGGTTATAACTTGCACTCCGACTTGTATCCTGCCTTTTCATAACTAACTGTGGTATTTACAGCAAAATTGGTCTTGGTCTATTTGAAAGTGCATTTCCATTTCTTCAGAAGATTGTCTCCTTCAATCTCACATCCACTTGCAGAGATTATAAATTACACCCCAGAAGATTAAAAAAAGTTATGTAGTTATTAACAGAATATATCCAAGTGGAAATGTTTTACCAGGACATCCTGTATAATAAAAAGCATAGTATGCAAATTGTCCCCTCACCTGGAATTCTTCCAGGAGTTCAACCAATGGAGAAGGGCTGGCCGGGGGAAGGGAGGGAGGTCCTGGCCGGCAGCTGGCAGCTGGAAGCTGGCACCTGCTAGGGACCCTACCAGTGCATGAATTTCGCACACTGGGCCTCTGGTAGTGTATATAATCAAGTAAATCTTGCGAAGCTAAAAGCATAACAGGAATCTATGTTTATTTCATCATGTAGATGTTGTAAGAGAGAAAAAATAATTTCCCTTCTGCCCTTCTAAATTGTTCTGACTGGTCTAATAACCATATTGACACAAGACAGATTAACCGGAGACTATCAGGGAGAAATAACCAAATTTATTACATATATATATATATAGGATCTCCCTAAAAATATGGGATCCTAGGATAAATCTGGCAGGTGAAGCTTATATACCATCTTGAGCTTAAGAAAAAGAGGGGCAGTCGTTTGGCCTTCAAAGGAAAGGTAGGAAATTCAGAGGTGAATGAGGAGGAGCAAACAAATTTTTGCTGGGCCACCCCAAAACAACAGGACATTGGGAATGTAACAAAGGACTTTACTGGGTTCCACCCTGTCCGCCAGTTAGTTCATATTATGATGCTAAGGTGATATCTCCCTTCTTTTAAGCAGGGTTTTCTATATAAATTCCTGTAGGCAAGTAAGAGGATGGTAAAAGCCTTTTTAAAAAAGTCTTTTGTTTGTTAAAATAACCAACTTAAAGTAATCAATATCCCAATCAAGGCATCTTTAGGGCAGCAAACTCTGCTCCCTCTCAGTGTCAATATGGCACTTGTTAGTATGTATGAAACGGTGATTTGGGATCTTTTCCGAAGAAAGAAATGATCATTATCCATAGATGTCTCTGCTATTTCCCTATTGACTGGCAATCTGATATTTAACTAAGCTTGCTTACATTGAAATGAATTTCAATTGCACAATTTCCTTTGTGAGCTTGAGCAGATTGCAATTTTAAAATTCAGTGGGCTGTGGTACATCAGATATTACATACAAAGGAGGAGACTGGTTTCTTAATCCATTGTCATTTAGGAAAGAGGAGAAAAAGTAAAAAAGAAACCTTGGTCTTAAACTGCACACAGGAATATTTGGTGCAGAAATAGCAGCAGCAGCCACTAGAAAACTGAAACCACGTTTTATGAAAGTATATAGGGATCTATCTGAACAAATTATTAGGCTTTGTTAGATAATTCCTAGAGAATGCTATAAAGTAAAATAATATTGTTTATATGGCAGAAAGCTGAAGCGTTTGGTATTTCCTCAGTATTCACTTATATAAGCATCCATTTCCCCCCTCTATTTATTCATTAATAAAGATATATTAAGTACCAATTACTAGTACTAGAAATAAAAGTTAAAAGCAGATTACTGGCAAAAAAATTGCATCAGGTTGCTAGCAGCTAGACTGGTAGGAATCATATAATAATCAGATAACAGAAGATAACTTTTTAAATTTTCCAACTGTCTATAAATTCCTTTTCATCAAATATGTTTGTAGATACATACATTGATATTAATATAGATAGAGATATAACAGAACTTGGTTAGTTTTGTTAATGGAGGGGAGAGGTCCTTGTCTCCCCCATTTGCTAGTGAGGGTGGAATTCTTGTGATATCCCAAGAAAAATAATTTTCTGAGACTCACACGGGAGAATAAGATACAGTAGGAAGCTTTATTTCCATAGAATTATACACCTGGGTTTCCAAAGTCCCATTTCTCTTAGCCTAGTCATAGAAGTGTACCTGGGGCTTCAGTAGAGCTAAAGTCAGAGCCAGTATCCAGAGTTTCCTCTCCATGTTGGAGCTAAGTCCAGTCCAGCATCAGGCTAGCTTCGCTTGTATTGCCCCCTATAGTCCGTTAGTCCATTGTATGTGGGTTACACATGGCCGTGGGCTATAAGAGAGTCAAGAGTTACAAGAGTCATGAGCCAAGAATGCCAGGAGAGAGAGAACTCCTTTGTTTAGGAAATTATGTATTCCCAAATTTTTGTGGGCTTTCAGTGGCCCCACCCATTCTGGCCAATGATCTTTGTTCCCGGGGGTGACTGATAGGCAAGTACCTTCTCTATGTCACCCCAACTTTTTTGAACATGTGTCTATATTCTCTTTGTTGGACCCTTTCCCTCAGTGTTTTTCAGAGAATAGACCTGTGGTTTCTAGGGAGTACAAAGTTGCAGCTTCCTGGTGAAGTTGCTCAAACAACCTGGCTTCCCTCTTCACTTCTTTTCTATGATTAATAACCAGCTAATTACGATGGTGTCAGTTTCACCAAGTTTTAAAATTTTACATTTCACTTAGAAAGAAACTGCTTCTAATCTATGCTCAGAACACTCTAAGCATCATTTACAGGCTCTCATAGCATGGACTGAATGTGCTAAGTAATAAAATACATTGCATTTCTTTTTCTTTCCCTGATGTCATGGACATCCTTAAGACTCTGAAATTGAGCGGTGCTATTTTCAGAAGACTCTAAGAAAATTAGAAAGTGTTAGCTAATATGACTTTGGGAGTAAGGGATCTTTATAATTATATGTATGTATTTATCTTTATTTTCCCATTAATCTATGTCAAATGATTACTTGATATTTAATTTTAGCTTCAATAAAAAAAAAAACTTCAGTAGTTATTTTCATCAACAGTTCATTTATTCTTTCCAATACATTCTGGTTAGAAATAAAATAATTTTAATAAAATTCCATCTTCACATTATTTTTCAGATTTAATGAACAAAAGTTTGACAACTCCATCTCTTTCCTTTAATTTTGTTTTTCTTCTTTATCTACCTCAGGAACATTAGAACTCTCTTTAGTTTCTTTTTAAGTTTACAGGTGTTAAAAGACAAATGAAGGCATTTTAAAAATGTTAAGTTTATTTGAGCAAAAGTTGATTCAAGTTCTAGAAGTGGTCAGAAGTGCTCTGCTGACAGGAGCTGGGGGAGACTTTTATAGAGAAAAGGTAGAAGTACCCAAGGAAATTATTTGATTGGCTATAGCTTAAGTATTTGTATTACTTGGCAAAGCCTAGTTAACTGTTTGTGATTAGTTGTCCTTAAGTTTTAAATTTTTTTAATTTGAGCATTTATAAGCTCAAGTTTGGGTTGCTTATATAAGACACCAAAGCATTGGAGCCACTTTCTAATACCGTCCTTTCTTAATTTCACACGGGTAATTTATTTCCCTATCTTTCCAATTGAGTTATGATAGTCAGATATCATTGATGGGGCAACCAATTCTTTTTTCATGTGGACATTTTAACAACTCCATCCTTACCCAGAAGTGCTTGTATTCTTGTGTCCCTAACCAACTATGCTGTCAAAATGAACATTTACAACAACCGAATGATTCTTAAAAGATAAATAAACAAATTACTTGATTTCTGTGGCCATTACATTGAATATTTAATCTTCAGCATCTCACTTTTGTCACCTTGAATTTATATTTTGCCCAGGTCTTGGCACTGGAACTGGAAGCAGTCTCTTTACTGCTGCTGCCCCAAGACATAGCTTTACATTGTGCTGACACTTGAATGACCTAAAATAATGGCTGCCCTCCTCTTATGAAGAAAAAAAAATCAGCTTTTAAGTGCTTAGATACACCTGGCATTAAACAAAACATAGTAATGATAGCTTTAACTATTCAAATAATTCAGCTACCCAATTATGTTCTTATGCCATCTAAATTGATATGTTTAAAAAAGAGAAGTATAGAAGTTTTGAGTCTATTTGTATGGAAAAAAATGTTCTTATTTTAATATTTTTGACCTTTGCTTTTGGTATGAGTCCATTATATTTTTCAGTAAAATGTAGGATCTGTCTTAATGAGCCACATGAAATGGTTATAAGAATTAGAGGGCTCAGAGAACCAAACCTTTGACTCTCCACTTGCATAACTCCTGTCAGAAATTCTTCCTTCCAGTAAAAATATAATTTAAAAAGCTGATTACTACTAAAATCAGGTTTAGCTGGGAACTTATTAGATGAAATATATTTGTAAAACACTAAACATATTAAAAAACAGTGGTTTAGAAAATCAGTAAAGCCAATTATAAAATATCAACTTTAATTTTAAGAATAAAGGATTATCATTCAATGTTAAATGTGGTTCCCAATCTCCATGAAAGCACTGAAAATCTTTTAATAAAACATTTTTACTTTTATGTTTTTGTTCTACTTATATTATTTCCAAGTTAAAAGCTTAAAGAACGTCTTGTAAGACAAAACATACATATAATTTTTCTTAAAGATAATTATTGCAGGTAAGAAATGAAAAATGGTAGTTTTTGGGAAATTTCAATGGTTTTGTCCTGAGATAGCTTTAATATGATGCAAATATTAAACTTTATTGTGTTGAAACTGTAAGGAAAAATCTATACAACGTATTTCTCTTTATTTCTCAGCTGCCCTAAGTTAGTATTTTTTCTAATAAGAGAGGTTTTGGGAAAGGCCAGTGCAAATAATTTATGTGTCTTAGTCTTCCCTGCACTTGCACCAGAATGCTAATGTTTATTTCTTCCAACCATTTTCTCAAAACCTTTTTGAGGCTATCACTCATCCTTTACTCATTCAACAAATATGTATTGATCTCTAATTATGTTCTATATTTTGGGTTATGGATATAGGAGGAAAAGTAAAACGAAGTTCATCTTACCCTCAAGGAATTTACACTCTTGTCAGGGTGACACAGAGCAATCATAAAAATATTAAAATTTGAATAATTCAGACAGTAAAAAAAATTCTAGGTGCTATATGAGACATAAGTGAAAAAAATGAGCCAGTCATGCACTTTTCTGGTATAAGAAGATTCCAGACAAAGGAAACTACAAGAAGTAAATCTGTGATGCTGGCGTGAGCTGGACGAGGGACTGAGAAAGGCTAGATTTTGAAGCCTGATGAATGAAGAATGAGGAACAAGACAGAGGTAGGCAACCATAGCCAGATTGAAAGGGATCATGTAGGTCATGGAAGGAAGGAGTTTTGTTTTCTATAATAATATTATGCAAGAATTTTTATTATAGAAAAGATAAAATCTGGCGTGTACTTTGAAAAGATCACAAATAAAGAATGGCCTCTAATCAAACTATACAAAGAGTGACAGACTCCTACAGGTGAACCTGTCCTTGCATTGCTTGTATTTAAAAGCTATGTGCAGCAGTAGCATGATTATTTGTAGAATCTTTCATATGAGAGTAAGAGAAATGTTTGTAAGTTTGTTCCTTACACCTACACATCAGTCAGGTATCCTTTTCCTTCTCTCTGGCCTTTCAGGCTTGAACAGGGAGGAGCTCCCACTCCATGAGAGAGACCAGTCAGTCCATGTCTCTAGTAAACACCAATCCCATCCAACAAGGAAGGAATCTGAAGGCATATAATTCATGACCTCCGAGAGCTCACCATCACATTCATAACCAAAACTATTGCAGGAGACACTCTAAAAAGAGCTACACTATAATGTAAGCACATTACAACAAGGACAGAAAGAGAAAATTTTCTGCCTTGGGGAAATTAGGGGATATTTCACATAAGATGTGGTATTTGAACAGGCCTAAAGATGACTTAAAGAGATTGTAGACAGAGAAAAGTATCTCTAAATTACAAGAAGAAGCACAATGAAGTAATGTATATGTGTGAACGTATCTGATTTAAAAAATTAACAGCATGTGATTTTATCAGAAAAAAAAAGTGAATATTTTACTGTTATTGGCAGTGGTAGGAAATTAAATTGAAAAGCTTGATATTTGAAACTATGGTGAGGAGTTTGAGCATTAATTTTTAGGGCCTTAGTGGAGAGTTACTGAATAATTTTTGACTTTACCAAATTTGTGTTTTAAAAATCTAAAGCTAACAAAGAGTGTAGAGATTAGCAGTAAAAAGACCCAGTGTAAGTCTTCAAAATAATATAGATCAGAAATATTAAGGACCTGGACTATGGGAGTGGGAATAGACATAGGGAATAGGAATATCTTCAATAATTATGTTGATATGGAAATGGCAGGGTAATGATCGGCTCAGGTTTATCTGTGAAGAGAGGGGAAACTAAGGAGGTTTGTAAAGCTTCAGGTTTAGACTACTTGCTGGATGAGAAGGCTGCTGATCAAGTAACTTAGTACCTGACCCACCCAGTAAAGGTCTTGTTGAAAATAGTCACTTAGTAGATGGAACTTCCTCCAGATTTCCCCATTATCATCCTGACTTTCACTCTTTTTTTTCTCCCACAGTGTTTCATTTGCATAATAAATGTGAACTCTTTTCCAACAAGGTGCAATAAATATGCTTTGTGTTTTGAGTTGGAAATATGTCTCCTTCCTTTTAGTTTTGTCAGTGTTTTAATGTTTGTTTTCCTTATGTAGATTAATTCATTTTGATTGAGCCATTGCTCCTAACAGGCAATAGATTTACATATTGCTTTAGGTCTTGCTTCATAAAGCAAACATTTTTTAGTTACTACTGAGTCATATCTCCTCATAAATTTAGTTATATTTCATCTACCTCAATTACTATAATCTAAAGAAGATATGGAATTGCAATTTCATATCAGTGATATAAAATGGTTACTATATATAGAGTTAAAATGTGCTCAGCTGCATATAGCAACATACAACTATTTTTAGAAAATGAGATATTTTTAATCTCATAAATCCAAAAAATAGAGCAACTACGAGGCTGATAAATCAAGAGGCTAAGTATTAAGGATACAGTTTCTTTCAATATTTTTACACTAACATATTGCCATTTTCATCACACTGAGTTGTCTTTATAGAGTGGTTGCCCTCATAGTCCGGAGATAATTCTCAGTTCCAGACACCACAGAAAAATGATATTGTGTCCCTTTACAAGAATTAGGTGATGTCAACCAGACGTCTCTTCATATCTCATTGACCAGAGTTGAAATACTTGCTCTGTCTAAGCCAATGAAATATAAAGGAAAGAATAATGAGACCACCATGATTATTTTAGACTCATCTTCCTCTGAAACATATGACCATTTAATACTTCAACAAAATCAGAGTTTTGTCTACAAGGATAGAGGAGCTTGTCTTACAGGTAGGCAACCAACAGTATTCACCACCACAGTATCCCTGAAACGATGTTTCTTCTGGAATGTTTGACACTGGTTAATTACATAGTAATAGAGGCCCAATGCATGCAGCCCCGGCTTCATCCAGAAGGACATCCAG
>NW_006286232.1:0-3210 GCF_000327345.1 Myotis davidii
CACATCACTAGTCTGTCAGAAATATTTGAAATTAATTCACAAGAAATGTAGTCAAACTGTAGTAAGAGGCTAGGAATATTCCTTGGCATGTTGAATTGGGGAAACTGAGACACATAGCTGAATAAACTGGCCTAGCAATGTAAAGCCAGAGATAGAAGGTCACCAGGGCAGAAAGCAGAGGGTACCTAGCAATGGGCAAAACTGTTCCTAGACCTTGCATTGGGTGGCCTTTCTTCCACTGGCATACCATTGGTGGTGTGTACTTAGACTTCCTGTCCTGCTGTTGACAAATCAGTAGAGACCATGATCTGAAAGGGCAAACCTGGAAATGATGATAAATATTCTATTGAGATCGTCCCTGAGACCTCCTCTAAATCCCCACCTTTGAAAAGTAAATAGAACCCCTTAAGACAAAGAAGCCAGCATGTGCCTCTATTGGGGCACACCCACTCAAATCTCCTTTTCCAGTGAATTTTCTTTCACCTAAACCATAAGTGATACCCAGGCGACTTGCAACAACGGGAACAATAGGCAGCACTAGCTCATCTTGGGCTCCCTCCCTGAACTTGTCCCCAAGTCCCCTTGCCTCTGACTTTCCAGTGAGCTTGAGCTGACAGCAGCCTTATATAGGCTCCCTTCTCTCTATAAATTTTCTAGAGAGCCAAAGCAGCCACACCTTTTCTCTCTCCTACTGCTTCTTGTATCCTAGGCCCTTCCTTGTGTCACTGCCCCCAGCATTAATAAACGTAGTCTCAAAATCACCTGGACTCATATTCTGCATTCCCGCACTTCCCATGCACAGGGACAGCCCGGACGGCCGTGTCCTGGGTCAGTCACCGCAGACCCTCCGTGAGAGGAAGGGAAAGGGAGAGAGAGATAGAAACATCAATGATGAATCATTGATTGTCTACCCCCTGCACACCCAACAGTGGGGGTCGAGCCCACATCTCAGGCAAGTACTCTGACTTGGAATCGAACTGTGAACTCTTGGTTCATAGGTTGATGCTTAACCACTGAACAACACCAGCCAGGCTGGGTATTTTTAAAAGAAGTTAAAAGTAAGTAGTTTGACCTAATGAGTTAATTATTTCTGAATGAGTAAAAAGAGGCAAACTGAAAACAAGAGAAGCTGCAGAGGTTAGTGGAAAAGGAATACGGAGAAATTTTATGTAGAAATGCCAGAACCTAATTATGGGGATATACTTATACCCTAACCCAACAAAGACTACTGACCATATTAATTCAAATGAAGCTGAAGTAGCTATAAAAACATGGTGCTCTATAACTGCAGCTGAGGCACAGGAAATTTACTTATGATAATATTACTGTCTCCTGCTGTATGAAATTTTTAGATGGTTATTGTAATATACACCATTGGGTTCTTACAGCCTTGTCCCCAAATATGACTACAGTTCCAATTGCACAACCAGAAGAAATCAGATTAATAATGAATGACCCTTGAGTGTTTCCAATGGGAAATAAGTGGAGCATTGTAAATGAGAACCCATCTTATGATCAGATTGTGAAAACTGAAGAGGTGTATAGTGTGCCCTCAAACTATAAGCAAATGTGATACTAGATGAAAAATACAGAGAAATGAGACAGACAGCAAAATTTGGATCACAATAGCTTATAGGACAGGAATGACTCAAAAGTTTTTTCAGTTATTTTTCTTTATTTTTTTAATATATTTTATTGATTTTTTACAGAGAGGAAGGGAGAGAGATAGTTAGAAACATCGATGAGAGAGAAACATCGCTCCACCTAGGGTCATCAGCAAGAGCTGATGTGCAAATGAGCTTGGTGTGATTAACATGACAGACAGACAGAAAGAGGAATGTGGCAGGAGGTGGCAGGGTTGACATGGCATTTCCCTTTTTCAAAACCTCCAATCCCATCCTATTGCTACAATTACATCAAAATATTAGTAAGGGCTACATCTTCTTATTGGCAATTACACACAAGTCATATCATGAAAAACACACACCTTTGATTCGGCTCGTTTATTTTTTATTGGTTTTCTTTTCAATCCTAACCCAAGGATATTGTTTCCATTAATTTTTAGAGAGAGTAGAAGGGAGACAGGTGGGAGGGAGGGTGAGAGAAAAAGCGAGAGAGAAGAAAAATCTATGTGAGAGAGACACAATTGGCTGTTTCCTGCTTGCATCCTGATTGGGACCAGGGATTCAACCTACAACCCAGACATATGACCTTGACCAGGAACTGCAGGCTGATACTCTAATCACTAGCGACACTGGTCAGGGCCAAAGTGCTTTTCTTAATGAAAACTGGTGGAACCTGCCTGGCTCTCATTTACCTGCTTTTTACTCTTGAGAAAATTTGGCCTTGACTTCCATCCAAGGTTACGGACTTGCCCTATCCCCAGTGGTCCATAGTTCAGCTAGATAAACTAAGACTTCCTAGTGATGAGCTTTTCTAGCACCATGGGACCACATTTTCCAACCAGAAGGTTGGTCATCAGTGAATCATTCGTTTGATTTATGACCCAAAGGAGGAGGTGTGGATGAAAACGGGGCCTAATACTAAAGCTGACAAGCTAACAGGAGGGCTGCATAGTATGATTTGCAAATCAGAGTCCTAAAGTAACCACATAGGAGGGCCTGAAATGAAAATTTTCTAACTAAAAGTGAGTCATGGTAGGCAATTATGTCTTGGGTATTCTTTCTTAACAAAACTGAATCTTTATGTTAATGGTACATGTACATTGTCTTTTTGAATTCATGATAACTTACTTTTGGAATATCAGGAATTGTTTTTCTTTTTTTCAACCCTCACTGCACCAGAGGAGAAGCCACAGACCCCCTCATCTCTATTATCATCATGTTAATTGTTAGATGCTAACTATCCTCTATCAACCAATGCAAAAGAAGTATGTGTCTATTTGTTTTACTTTTTATCCAATCTAAAAGAAGTATGTCTATTTGTTTTACTTTTTATCCAATCTCAGAGATTTCCCTGTTTTTCTTTCTCCCACCTTCCTAATCTATCACCAATGGATTTAATTTAACTCCTTATGCCTCCTTGCTTTGATTGTGTAGTATAACATACAGTACAAAACTGACACTTTTGGTTGCGATTTTGCTTCCTGGCAATTGTCGTCATTTGGACTCAAACTCATAAAAATTCTCTACAGGTTTAAATGTCTCTTACGTTGGCAGCTGAAAACTCCAGGCTTCTAATCATGGTTTG
>NW_006286232.1:3327-11070 GCF_000327345.1 Myotis davidii
TCCTTTCCCTCTGGGTGGGGCTGTGGCAGTGGGACCTTGAAACCAGACTTCCTGTGTCAACTCCCTGACTTCCATTTTTCTGGGTCTGCCTTGGTTTTACATGTACATATTTCTGTACTAAAGACCTTGCTGCACAAATGTCAATGCCTGGTTTACTTAGAATAGTCCAAAATGGGAATCAACACAAATGTCCATGAATGGGAAAATTGCTAAACAAGTTTGGTGCATCCTACAATGGAATAGACCTGAGGGATTAAAAAGGAAAGAACTATTTCAAGATAATTGTGTTGATTCAAGAAGCCAACATTAGCCCAAAATTACATATTATATAGTTCTAGTTATGAAAACTGCAGAAAATGTAAACTCATTTATAATGACTGAAAGCAGATAACAGTTGGAGGGAGTGGTAGAGGGACAGAGTTAGGAGATTGTAAGGACCTGAGGAGGCTTTAAGTTTGAAGAACATGTTCATTTTCTTGATTGTAACAACTTCTCTGGTGCATGCATCTGGCAAAGCTTAATAATTTGTATACTTTCAATATGGTAAGTTTATTATATGCCAACTAAAAGTCAATAAATATGTGAAATTTAAATATACACATACGAAATATTGCTTAAAGTATAAGTTGAATATAAAATTCAGAACTGTAACATGACTTTTTTTGCACATTTTTCAGCTTGTACATCAAAGGGAGGTGAGCTACTCCACAGCCTGCAGCCTTCTCAAGTGTCTGCTGACCCCACCTCAGCAGCACCCATCCCAGAAGGGTCCAACCTCACCAGCATTACTCAGTCCACATTCCTTCACACTCTTCACACTGCCCACACTGGACTTCGAAAGCTCCTCTATCCAGTCAGGTATCTGGCCACCAAATCGAGTCCTGTGCAGGCAGCTCTTCCTCACCACCCTCTGTCCAAAGGGTGAATGGCCACTCATGCTTCAGGTCTCAGCCAAGAGGACACTTTCTCAGAAGTGCTGTCTGTGATTCCCCGACAAACTGAGACTCAAGTACAAACAACTCTTTCTTCATGGTCCTTCTCTGGTTTATAATTAACTCCTTAGTGCTGTGATTTCTCTGAGAGCCTCTTTGTTACAAGGTAAACTCCATGAGCACAGGTCCAAACTATCTCCTATTCTCTCAGGTCCCAGGGCCCATTCCTGGCCTGACACATCACAGATGCTCAAAAAACACTTGTTAAATGGATGAGAGAAACCACCCAATGGAAGCTTGTCACCCTCTATGACACTAGTGGTCAAATTATGTTCCTTACAGGCACGAAGGCATTTGTATCAGCATGAGAGGAGGCAATAAGTGTGCAGGGATGACCCAGGGATAGGCTTTTTCCCCCTTCCCAACCAGGGGGCGGGAGATAGGACCAACTAAGAGTGAAGAGTCAGACCTTCCTCCATTCCAGAAAATCACAGCCCTTCCCATTTCCACCTTGTGATTGTTGTCTCATATTCCTGAGGCCTGGACAGCAGCCTCTGTTCTTTGTCTTCTCACAGGGCCCTGATCTGGCAGACACTCTGGATCTTTTACCCCAGGTAGAGATACTACCTTGGAAAAGAGAACTCACACTAACCTCAAAAAATCTGGGGATAACTTCCAAACCCAAGGTCCCTGGTCTGTGGAACATCTGCCTGTAGTCCCTGGTCATCTCACCTGCTCATAATGTCCTGGGGAGCAAGGGGAACTTCCTCACCAGCATGGGACAGGAGAACCCAGGATCTGGGGTTGCTTCCATCTCAGAGGGCTGAGAGTGCCACAGGGGCCTCCCCTCCCCTAACAAAGGGACCCACAGCTCCTGTGGTTGACACTCCAAGTGGAGGTGGTTCAGATCCTGGGCCCTGGGGGAAGACTACAGCAGAGAATGGACAGGGACACAGGTGACTTGAATACAATACTTCAATGCAATGATGCAGACGCACAGGGCATTTGGGGGATCTGCCCTCCAGTTTGGCACACTCAACTAAAAGCCTCAGAAGCGACATCAACAGGTCCTATTCTTGAAACCTTTGGGACAGAGAGTTCCTCCTGACCCAGCACATCCTCCAGAGGGACAGTTCTCATCCATCAGAGGGGACAGTTCTCATGACACTGAACTCCTAATCCTCTGGACCCTCAGGCCCTCTGAGATGGAAGCAGCTCCAGATCCTGTCCTCTTACTGGGCTCAACCTGCTCTGGGATGGAGTCAGGTGGCCTGGAGCCCACAGTGACTGGTGCCCGACTGCCTGGCCTTTAAGCTTGAAGGCCAGAGCCCACCTCTACCCAGGTGTCAGAGTCAGCTCTCAGTCTCTGATCAGCAGCCCTGGTGCAGCACCTGACATTGACTGCAGGTCTCCTTCTGCTCTCCAGGGGGCGATATTTAGACACACAGACAACACAGGGAATTCACACATGAACCTTGCTTTGCCTAAGGAGCTGGAGAAGGAGCCTGATTTCCATGCCCTGCTCCCACAGATGCTTTTGGAATCTGACCTCATGACTGCTGTATCCCACCTGGTACTTCTAGGGACTGTGAATAAAACAACAACAACAACAACAAAAATGGGCTGTAAATAAGCCTGACAAGTCCAGCAGGTCACATGACAGGCCTGACAAGCTCAGTGACCAAAACTAACTGCACAGGATGGTCTGATCACAAATTCCTTACTGGGCAGGTGATGGCAGGGAGTCATGTCCCATGCTTACAGCTTCATTGCAAAGGTGAAACTTTATGTTAAGTGAGCCCTGTTCCCTGTTCTTATGCATCTTGGATAACATACCTTTGATACATCAGAGTAGTTGTTCTTTTGCAAGACGATCTAAAGGCCAGACTCTGGGACCAGCATATGAGACAACATACTTCTTAGGTTACCTGGTTCTTTGCACAACCTGTCTATGTGCTGGAAGTGTTAATTATCCTGGACCCACAAAGTAAAAAATAAGTGTTTCTCCACTTTGCTATTTATCAATTCTAGAGATTTCTTCACTTCTTAATGGATTTCACACACCTTTTTCCATCTACTTTTTTTATTATAATGTATAAAATAAGTTGCACAACTGCCAAGCTCAGGATTTGATATCTTGTTCCAGGCATATGACATTAGCTTGAATCAAATAAACTCATGAAAATCTTCACAGGTTGGGAAGTTTCTTACTTTAACAGGCCCAAGAGCATCTGCTTTCCCAGGGCTTTATTTTTGCTCCCCGTCCCATGCCTGGCACCACCCATGAAGAAGATAGGATAATGAAAGGAAACTCCCCCAGGCATAGGACAGACACCGGCCGAAGGTCAGGGAGCACCAGGACAGGCTCAGCCAACAGAGAGGGAGGGTCTCCCAGAAACTACCCATGACGACCAGGGAGCGTACAGCCACCAGAGCTCCCAACACAGCCTTCTCCTCCGAGGACATGAAGGGCACCTTCTTCTTCACTCCCAGGAACTGCAGGGTCTTCTGAGACTCCTGGTCCTGGGTCTCTATCCCTGGAAGAAAGGTCAGGCTGGTGACAACCTGAGCTAGAGGGAGGGTCCCCTCTGCAGTCGTCACCCAGATTGACCCACTAGAATGAGAGCTGCATGATGGCTGGGGCCATGTCTAATAAGATCACCAACATATCTCATGCTCTTAGCAAAACACCTGGCCCATATTTGCTGCCTCAGATATTTTTATGGATGAATGAACAAATGGCTGCCTGACAGGCTAGCTGTCTGAAATAATCCCCAGTTTAGGGCCTTTGGGGCTCTTGATGTGGTGCTGACAGACCCAAGACCAAGACGCAGCAGAGGCCAATGCTGTGGTGAGAGTGCCATCTTCTCAGGGGACACGTGGCCCCATTAGCCTTGCTGTAGCAAGTGGGCTCCACAGGCCAGTAAGACTCACCTTCCCTGAGAGCTCATCAGATTCAGAGTCCCTGGTCCACGGCACACCTGAAGAGTCAGAATCTGCATTTAAACAGGATGTGGAGACCCTCCCTGTGCACAGGAGAGGGGGAGGGGTGTCCCACCCCACATCACCAGATCTCATTCTGGTTGGGCATCCACATTAGCTGGACAGCTGCTGAAGCAGCATCTATGGTGTCACCTGGGAATCGCAATCTCTACAAAGTTTCACAGGTGATCCGATGCACAGCGGTGGTGACATCCCTATGACAAGAGGTCCTGAGGTGGCCCCAGAACTCCTGCTCTGAAGGAAAAAGTCAAATGTGAAAGAGAGAGGGCTGTGGGGGAGGCTACTGTGCACCTGACTGGGAGCCATGGGGAATGCCCATGACCTGGATGCCCCAGGCTGCTGCTTTTCCAAACAGAGCATGTGAGTGTGTCTGTGTGTGTTCAGATACCTCAGAAGCTCCAAGGGAACCAACATTTAGAGGGATTCTAAGCTGAAAGGAGGGGCAAAGTGTGGCAAAAATGAGGGGAGGAGGAGGTGGGTCTTTGGACAAACTCCGCCCTAGTCCACGTGAGCAGGTAAGTGATCTTGCACCAGGAGGAGGCCCAGTGCACAGAGAAGAGGGACAGCAGATCCCAACTGTTTGTAGAGCGGTGCCTTTGAGCTTTCCTGGACACCAAGTTCTTCTCATAAAGGGAGGGACAGTGCAGGCAGCAGACACCATGGACTCACTCTCAGCCCCTATCCGAAGAGGACCTATCCCCTGGCAGGGGCTCCTGTTGGCAGGTAAGGAAGGAACGATCCCTGGAGGGTGGACTGAAGCAGGAAAGACAGGGACTTGCTGGTGTCTCCTAGCGGGAACAGTGCTCTGAGAGTAGAGGGACAGCCTCTGTGTGGACCTGAGGGGAGAGGACAGGGGAGCAGAGTAGGATGGGTAATGGAGATGGGTAACAGGTAACTGGTAAATCTCATGATATGAAAGTAGAGTGGGGCAAGGAAACTTCAGTTGCTGTTAATTCCTAAGTTATTCATCACTAAGTATTGAATTTTGGAAACTGACCATAATAATAACAATTTATGTCAGATGGAACCAGATAAAAACTTAATCAGGGGTGCTAAACATCATCCTTACCACCAGCCTCAGGAGAAATACAATCCAAGAGGTGCAGGACTCTGGGAACATTCATTCACCCACAGGTATTTGCAGCTGTTGCAGGCAGTGGGGATGCAAGATCTGACAAGCCCCTGTCCCTATGGAGCTCATGTTCTGTGGATGGAGAGAGCTAAGGAAATATCTACATGTGATGGCAGGTTGGTGGAGAGAGATAAGAAAATATCTATATGTGATGTCAGGTATCCACAAGTGTTATAAAAAGAACAACAGAGCAGTGACAGGTCAGAAAATGATTAATAGAGAGTCTTTAGGGAAGTGTTCCTTGAAGGTGCCTCCCATGAATACCCCTAAGTCTCAGCAGGGGTCTGAGGGCAGTGAGTGTGTGAGCTGAACAGACACCTGGAAAAGAGACTGAGAAACAGACAAAGTAACAGGTTCAGAGGTGCTGAAGTATTGGTGGTCATGCTGTTGACCTTGACCACACTGACACACACACACTCACACACACACACTCACACACACACACCAAGGCTGAAATGAAGAGACCTGTTCCAAATCCAGGGCCTCATCTTTCCATCCCATCATATACATCAAAATATTGATCAATGTCTGTCTTCCCTCCTAGTGTCACTCTTGAATTTCTGGAGCCTGCCCACCACTGCCCAACTCGCTATTGTGTCAACCAATGCTGCTGTAGGGAAGGATGTGATTCTACGTATCCGCAATATGCCTCCCGTTGTTAGAGGCTTCATGTGGTACAGAGGGGAAGGGGCAAACTACAAACATAATATTGCAAATCTTGCAATGTTCCTAGGAATAAATATAACAGGGCCTGCATACAGCGGTCGAGAGCAAATACACTTTGATGGATCCTTGCAGTTAAACAGGGTCAACCTGAAGGACACAGGAATCTACACCGTAGTAGTCTACCTTCCAGGCTCAATAAAAGAAATAGGATTTGGACGGCTCAACATATATGGTGAGTGATTGCTCTCTGACCTCTGGGTGTTGGGTGGGTGAACACACAGGACTGACAGCCCTGGACTCGCCTCCATCCCCCTCTACATCATCTCCCAGGTTGGGTTTGGCCATTTAGTGCAGGACGCACACAGTGGAGACAAACTTTCTAAGATCAGAGTTCCCTTCTGAAATTCAGACCTGCAGACATTCTCCATCGAGTGAAGGACCAGTCTAATGGGAGTTGCTCAGCAGAGAGAGACCAGTCTCAGTCCGGTTCCCTCAGCCCCTGCCATCATTGTTAATACACTGACACCTTGGCAGTCAAATGTTCATTGTGCTGCATTGAGAGGAAACCAAGGCACAGGGAGATATAGTCACTAAAGCAGAGCCACACAGACCATGAGAGTGACTCAAGGTCTGTCTGCAGCCATTACCTCTCCTCCATCCCAGAGGATCCCTAAAGTAAACATTGGTAGATCTTCCCTCAGGCATCCCCAGTTCAGAGAGAGAGACTGTGGTCTAGAAAATAACACCAAATGGAGAATTAATTTATTGGTACTCTACAACCAAATTACCTAAAGTAACAATCAGTCAGTTTTGGGAACACCCATCCTTCCCCTCCGGTGGCTTATCCACTCCTCCCAGCACTTGAGGTGAAACCACTGATTTGTTTCCTGATGTGTTGGTGTCACTCGCACTGGATATAAAGGAAAGGACTTTGCCTGCTCGCTCCCCATTTAACACATGTAACAAGTGAAGGGATCAAGATGTAACACTCAGTTGTTTTGATGAATTAGGAAGAAATAAATGGCTACTGAAGGAAGGAAGGAGCTGAAACCTCTTCAGAGGCTGAAACCTGGATGCAGTGTCCTTGGATTTCTGGCCACATGGGAAAGGCTCCCTGTCACTCCAGGGGTTGAGACCCATGTCTCAGACCCTTTGCTGTTCTCTAGAGAAATAGTCCTTCTTGCTTATGCTCTTAGGCCCTGGGGTATTAATAGTAATTTTTGCCTATGGTGGAATTTTAAGGTCTTTCCAAATTTCTATCTCATAACCACCAAACACAAATGGTCCACAAGCATCAGAATGTCAGCAATCCATGCTCTACTTTTGCCATCCATCACCCCTTCTGCATCTGCACAAGCCTTACCTGCCGTCAGCAGATGGAGAATGACTTTAATGACCAAAGCATATGGTTCTGCTGCCACAATCAGATCCTGCCTGTACCTTCACTCTTTTCCAGGTCATTCCTTGGAATCTGCTCTATCATTTATTGACTCACTGGCTCATGTCAGTCACACTCACCTGGGAAAACCAGACCCACCTCTTGGCCCAGGCGTCTGAGTTGTCAACTGACCACAGCTTGATCCTGGTCCCCTATTTTAATTTCTGCTACAATCTGAGTCTCTAAGTCTTAGAGTCAAAAATGTCCTGGGAAATGCTGCCTCTTAGAAACACACCTCAGCTGCGCAATGAAGGTCTGTGCAGCTAGAAAAAATTGCAGTCAGCTGGTCAGTGAAGAACTAGGAGAGGTATGTGAGGATCAGGGGCCAGGGGGTGTCTCTAACTCTGGGATCTCTGTTTTTCCCAAACCAAATCTTGCTAATCTATTGAATGATTCCCTTCATTTGTTGAAAAGACTGTCTTGTCTCCATTGAATAGTCTTGGCTCCTGAGAAAGGCTGTGCTTTCTCGCAGACATAGAGGATTTCAGTTCTCGGAGGGCTCAGAGCCCCAGGCATTTGTCCTGTGGTACATAGAACTGCCTTATTCCTTTAAGTTGGCTGAGACGTGAGAG
>NW_006286232.1:11211-17054 GCF_000327345.1 Myotis davidii
ATGATTTGCAAAGTATTTTCTACCATTTCACAGTTCACCATTCACTCTATTGATTGTGTCCTTGGATGAACAGAAGTTTTCCATTTAGACAAAAATCTAAATTATCTAATCTTTCCTTGCCTGAGTTTCTAATTTCATATTCAAGAAATCACTGCCAAATCCAATGCCATACTGCTTACTCCAATGTTTTCTTCTAAGAGTATTATAATGTTAGTTCTTAGCTTTAGGATTCAATCCATTTTGATTTAATTGTTGTGTATGGGATAAGCAATGGTCCCCTTTATTTGTTTGCATGTAGATATTGCTGTTCAACGGCATTTGTTAAAAAGACTGTCCTTTCTCCATTGAACAGTCTTGGCTCTTTTATCAAAACCATTTGATTGTGTCTTTTGACAAATAGAAATCTTGATGCCAGTGTAATTATTTTGGTTACTTTCCCTTTGTAGTAAAATTTAAAATTAGTAACTGTGAGACCTCCAATTTCAATTCCTCCTTTTTAAGATTGTTATAAATATTTGGGATCCATTGAAATTCCACATAACTTCTGGGATGGATTTTTTTTTTATTTCCGAAAAAGAGTAATTATAATTTTGATAGGGACTGTTTCAAATATGTAGCTAGTTGGTGGTCTTGGAATCAATGAAAATGGATCTTTCCAGTTATTTGTTTCTTCATTACTTTCAGAAATGTTTGGTACTTTTCAGTGTATTCATCTTTCACCTTATTATGTTTAACCCTAAGTACCTAGTCTATGGATGCTACTGTAAATGGAACTGTTTTCTTTATTTTATTTGAGGATTGTTCATTTTTGTTTAAAGAATGGAAATGATGCTGAGTGTTGATTTTGTCTCTAGTAACTTCATCTTTTTTATTAGTTAGAATAGTTGTTTTAGGTATGTATGTGGTGAAATCTTCAGGGTGTTCTACAATAAGATTATGTTGTCTTTTTAAAGAAGATATTTTCTTATCCCACTCTAAATTGGATATCTCTTATCTCATCATCTTGCCTGATTTTTCTGACTAGTTGAATTAGGGGAAAAAAAGCATCCTTGTCTTATTCATGATCTTAGTACTGTTTTCAGAGGTTCTCCGTGGAGTAATGTGTTATTTGTGGACTTTCCTATGTGGCCTTTACCATATTAAGTAATTTCCTCCTATTCCTACATTTTCTGTCTTTTATTAAAATCATAACCAATTCTCTTTAATGATTTATTTTACCATTATATGCAATTAGCAGACCTGGAAATGAAGTCCTGTTCAGACTGAGGAATCCTATAGATGGAACTTATCCAGATCCAAGGTCATGAAGACTTGGGTTTGGCCATCTTTATTGCCCAATGGGTTACTTAACAATACTTAAATGCCCGTTAACTTTCGGTAAAGTCCTCTGGACCCCAATAGTGGTAAGATTGCCTTTCCCAACATTCACCGAATTTTTAAGTCAAAAGAACTTGTAGGAAAGGGTCAGTAAAAGCTCATGAGAGGAAAACTCCACCTTACAGTGAGGTTATAAGACACATGGGCTGCAAAATGGTTCTCTGTGTTGACACTACAAAGATGTCTATGGGAACAGGTCAGGGGTGATCTGGGTTCAGAGTAGAGGTGCAACACTTGCCCCACACATCATCCCCTGAACAAAGACAATTGTCCTTCTGCAGAGATCAGAACCATCCTCTGGTGACCTTACTGAGATCACAGTGGACTCTGAGTGGCTAAGATGTCTGAGGAGCTAGCACGGTCCAGGTCCCAAGCCCACTCTCAATTAGCCATGCTCTCTATTTCTTCACAGAGCGAGTGACAGTGCCCACCCTTCTAGCCAGCAACACCACAGTCACGGAGCATAAGGATTCCGTGGTCCTGACCTGCTACACAAATGCAGTCTCCACCCAGTGGTTCTTCAATGGCATGAATCTGTGGCTGACAGAACGGATGAAGCTGTCCTGGAACGATAGAACCCTCACCATAGACCCTGTTAGGAGGGAGGATGCTGGGAATTACCTGTGTGAGGTGTCCAACCCCATCAGTTCCGCTGAAAGTGAGCCAGTTGAACTGGATGTAAAATATTAGTGACCCTCCTCCTCTCCTATCTGTTACTAAACTCTGAATAATCTTTTGTGTCCTTTAAATAGATTTGCTGTGAGGGTCGAAAGTCCTTAGAAGATTTGCATTGAGTCAATAAAAGCTCAAAAAAGAAAGCTGACATTGTCATTATTGTTGACTAAAGTTGATAGTCTATACCAGATCCCACTTCTGTGTGGTCTAAGTTGTACCATCTCTACAGTGGAGGTGAAACCAAGTCTTTCAAACAATGGCAGTGGCTGTGCGATTACGCTGGGTGCAGGTGATTAGTTTGCATAAATCCTAGCTCTGTCCCTCCTCCAGGGGAACATGTTGTGAATGCCCAGCCACTGTTGTTGGCAATGGGAAAGGACAGGAGGATACCCATGTGGATAACAACGCATATCTTTTATTCTCCCTGTTTGACTTATTTAAAAAAATTCTTAAGTCTTTTTGAGAATTTTTATTTATCTGGCTACAGACTTATTTCTTAAAGTAAACAGGACTCTGTCTTCCTTGTTAATAGGGTATAATTGGAAACCTTAGTAACACAAACAAGGCTTTGGCTCAAATTTCCCAGTTCAGACTGATACCCACAGAATTAGAAATGACTTCACCTTTCATGGAGCTAAATTTGACTTAGGGGGTTTTTTGGAATCTCTTGGAGATGAGGGCATTACCCAACGCTAGAGGATGAGGCTTCCTAACCTCAGGAGATTGTTAGAACATTCATATTCGGTTTCATAGAAAAACCTGCATCAGAGCAAACTATGTGGTAAATGTCAGTTCCTCTGCACTTAGGTCACTAATCAGGCCAAATCCAGTGACACCAGCCATGGTGTAGGATGGGGAATACTCTTCTTCCCTGGAGGTGACCTGTGGTCAAAAGGAAGGTGACTGTAGACAGCAATGTAATGTCTCCATCGAGAACTATAGAAGCCCAGCATTCTGGGAGATCAGATCCTGGCTGTGTTCATGAACTCTCAGGTACATTGCAACTGTTTATAAATTGCTTGGAAATTGCACGTCTTTATAAATTGCTGGAAATGATATAGATGTCAACTGGGTCTTGGCTAAAAGAGATTTAGTTGTGTTTCCCCCCACTGTGCAGATAGCAGTTTTGTTCTGAACTAGAGACCTTAATGTTCCCTCAGAGTCACTAACCTTTACACAGTTTCTTCCTGACAAAATGCCTTTTCTTCCATCCTTAGACCATTTCTTTTATAAATGTAATTAGTAATTGCAGGTTTTTTCTCTGCACTTTTGAAATATACATAAGTCTCCTCAAAAGCTGCTTGCCAGTGTTATGACCCAGAGAATAACTCTCTCAAGGACCTGGCCCCATCCATTTGAAATTTAATCCTCCTCCTGTCCTTGTGTCCCAGTCTCTGAGGGAGAGTAGGAGCCTAAGTTGGGTTGGGTAATTTACAACCAAAATGTGAAAAAAACCTGCTGCCAGGACTTCAGGAGATGGTTCCCATTTCCTATCTGTAAGCCAATTAGCAAACACAGATGCCAATAATTCCTTCTTCTTTCTTAAAATCTCCCCCGCCTTTTCTTTCAGGGGTGTTGAGATTCATCTCACTGCCCTATTGCATGGTTCTGAAGAATGTCTTCCTTGCCTCTTTGAATTTGTTGGACACATGTTTTACTTTGTCATCATCTACCTGTAACTAGCTGATACTGTCATTTTGCTCACATTGTCGATCCTTGCCTTATTTTCAAATCTTCCAATTTCTTTCCTTATCAGGCTAAAATCCTCCACATAAAGGTTTCCATTTTTCCTTCCTTCCTTCTGAATTGGCATCCACAGCAGCATCTGATATGACTTTGTAGATGCTTTTGAGGCTGCAGGTTGCCTCAGGATGGCCTTTGCATCAGAATCTGAGAAGACATGCCATCCTGAAAAAGGCACGTGTTCACAGGGACCAAGCCATCAACATTGATCACATTCATGTCACTGCACCTCTGAGGAACAAGTTCACAGAGATTTTAACAAATATTCTATCTGGAACCTAGAGAAACTCTAGTAAACATGCTGGTCCCTGACATGTCAGCCACCCACAGGCTGTCACTAAAAGATGCTGTTTTGTGTCCCCTGTGTGGAGCTCAGGCCAGACAGGTGTCCTCATACTTTTTTTTCTTCATTGTTTTTACCATCACAATCACCAGGTGCCTGTTCATAGAGAATCCACATACAGAATCTGAGAAATTCAAATAAATCTTTCCTGAACCTTGTGGCCTCTGGGGTTTTTAGTTATACTCCTTTGAGACTAAGGAAGAAGTGGATTGTGGGTAAGCAAATGTGGGCATAGTGGGGAGGTGTTGAGTGATAGGATCTGTTCAGAGCCAGAATGATAAATAGTAAAGCCTGTGGGATTTGGAGATGTTAGGCATTATATGAGGTCAAGGGGACCTAAAGGTACCCTGCAGGTAGGCTCTTTTTGGGAGGGCTCAGGATGGGGCTGAGGGATATGAGTGAGGGGCTACCTTCTACCTGTTGAGGGAGAAGCCACTGGAGCTGGTGTAGTGAAGTGGGAGTGCCGTTCTCCCAAACTTGGATAGGCGAAAAGGGTGAGACCCAGGGTTGGGGGAAAGCATAAGGTTCTTGAAGATTCATATTAGTGTCCTGACATTTGGGATAAGAGGAAGCACAAAATATACTGCCTTGCAGAAATTACAGAATAGATGGAAAATAAGATACAAGAAGGAAAATCAGATGAGCATCTTGTAGGGAGTTAGGAGTCTTAGAAGTGAGGAGGGATGGAGACACCATGAATGCAGATGAGCCTAGGGAATGTGGCATGTGAACCAGGAAATTAGTTGAAGTCCAGGGTAGTCAGACTGGAACAGGGGTTGGCATGGAGCCTGGGTAAAGTGGGGAATGAAAGGCAGGCTTGAGGGTGAGGACCAAATTGAGGGCCAGATGTGTCCATCCTCCAGCTCCATCCCAGGAGAGTTGTGTGTATTTGGCTCTCAAAGCAGATTCCCTATAACCTGGGAGAGCCATGAAAGGCCAATCTCGCTCCTATACATCAAAACGTGCCTAAGCTGAGTAAATACATTAGCCATGTCCCAGGGGATTTGTGTGTCAGTGAGGAAGTCTGACTAGGAGCCTGGGGACAGGCAAGGAAAAGGCTAATGGTATGTGTGTGTTGGGGGAGGAGAAATTGAGAGCTGGCATGAACTTGGAGTGTGTGGAGCATTTTCCTTCTTTGTTGACTAGTGAGAGTAGCTTTCTGCTATTCCACAGGTATGAGCTCTGTGGTAGGTCACAGGGATAGAGTGGTAGGTACCCACCTGCCCTTGTCTAATCCAGTATGTGTCACCTCCATCTGTGATGGATGCTTCTCTCCTCACCTGAACTTACGTTGGTGGGTGTGGTAGAACCCAGGTTATGATGAGCAGTTCTGCATACCTGGTCATATTACAGACCACGTTTAGTCTCTCCATCTCTCCTCAGGCCTAGAAGCCTGTTGGGAGATTTGTTTTATTGCTGTAGAAGATATGGCCTTTTTTACCAGAAATCTGCCTAGGCGTAATTATTCTATTAGGTCTCACCAGAGGTTTCACAAAGCACTTTTCACTCTTCTAACATCAATTAGCAACTTGTCCTTTTCTCTGGAGGGTACATCCGGCATGGCCCAGACTAGTGGAGCCATAGCTGTGGCAGATCCCTGAATGGTCACAGATGTGGATGTCCCTGTAGCGCATGCTTTGCTTAAACTGCTGATCACAAGAGTTGATCCTGTCTCTGATGTCACTGTCATCACTGATGTCATTGT
>NW_006286232.1:17241-21235 GCF_000327345.1 Myotis davidii
GGGAGGGCCGCTTCATGGGCTGATAATTTGTGCAGCCACGTAGAAGAGCCTATGTTAGGTTTAATAATTTGCTTTTTCATCCTGAAATTCTTAATTTGAACAAAGAGTACAGAGCTTTCACGTCAATTTTCATAGTCCTGCCCCTAGACCTGATCATTTGTTGGGAAAATTCTGTAATGTGACCACCAGAGAGCAGTACAGCAGCAAGGAAACCTGGAGAAGCTGTGTAGGGACGTAGAGAAGTATTTGGCTTTTTCTACTCTATTTGTGGCATTACAAGTGTCTAATGAGTAGGACCATCACACGACCACCTCTGTAGCTCATAGAAGGAAGGTTCTCTGTGATGTTCTCTAGAGATTCAAATTTAAAGAAATCTCAGGTAGTTTGCTCAAATGTGAATGGCATAAAAAAGACACAATAAGCCTACACTATATATTGGTCTTTAGAAAAATACTGGAGAGACAGGATGGAGAGAGGGAGAGAGAGAGAGAGGGAGAGAGAGAGAGAGAGAGAGAGAGAGAGAGAGAGAGAACTGGAGAAGAGAAAGAGAGAGAGAGAATGAACTGGAGATGAGAAAGAAAGCAGCTGAGTTTTCATCTTCCAAGAGGGTACACCTTGAAGTAGATAATGCAAATAAATAGTAAACTCAAAGAATGTCATTTATTTTTTTTATCTTTTTTTAAGAACGTCATTTAAAGAAGTCATTGGTTCCATCCAGGGGAGCTCTCATTGTTTGGGGCAGATATCCTCAGTATGGCCCAAAGAAACCAGAACCTTCCTGTGATAACTTTTAACAGAACACACAGAGACTCAGAGCTTATCACAGCAACATTCAGTGTTTTCTCAAATACAAGAAAGGATATCCAACAGGAGAGAGCTGGGACCTGGCTTTGCTTACAGTGTGAATATCAGACATGGAATAACTATTTCATGTTCCACCTGCATTAGGAGTTAAAATCCCCTTGGGTTGTAGAGGGTTACCTCAAAACAATTTACCTTCTCTGGTTCTTACAAACTGATTAAGATTTGTCTTCAAAGCCCAAATGACTTGGCTCTTTGTCCAAATGATATATAATGGGCACTGGCATATTCTTTGTACTTGTTTTGTTATTTTTTTTAAATCAGGAGGATAAAATTAAAATAAATGGTGATAGAAATAAAATAAAATAATATAAAATGAAAAAGAAAAAAAATACAATTCTCAGTTCATTAACCAGACCATAAGTGGTCTGCCTTCCTTTTTAAGAAAACTATTACTCATTTAAATTAATTTTAATGCATTGGGAAGCAGACTAAAGTTGCAGTTTCCCAAATGATCTCTAAGTGCAGGAATGGAGAATTGATTGGCTAAAGCCTTCCTGTTACCTCCTGGATAGAAACACTGGGAAATGGACATGCTGCATTGGTCTGGAGCAACAGTCCCGCTGCAGCCTCCATCACCACAGATCAGGAACCACCAGCTCCATGGCCCTGAGTGCTGGAGATTCAAAACCCACAGTGCAGAAAACCGATTCCCTTCCCAAAACTCACACATTGATTCTGTTGTTAGAGATTCCAGTAATTGGTGTCTCCAGCTTCTGAAATATTTTTCCAAGGGTTTTAGGAGAGAATGAGTTAAGCCAATCTGGGGAATCTTTCACAGACATAATTGGGGCACCTCTATTGTAACGTGTGCAAAACAAGGATCATTATCCTCCCCACCAACCTGATCCGTCCCAAATCCTCCTCTTCTCACTCAAGGTCTAATCCATCCTTCCAGGAAATCTTGGCATTATCATTGTTGCCTCTCTTGCTCTCACTGACCAACATTCTTTGTTTCTGTAAATTTGAATACTTGAGATACATATAAGTGGAACACACTGTTCCTGTCTACTTGTGACTGGCTTGTTTCATGGAGCATACTATCCAGAATTACCATTTTTATAAGGCTGAATAAGGTACCATTGTATATGTATGTGCTACACTTTTTATGTTTCTCTGTCTATGAAAAATAGAATTGCTTCCACCTCTTGGCCATTGTGAATAATTCTGCAATGCAAATGGGTGTGTAAATATCTTTTCAAAGTCCACCTTTCCATTCCTTTCGATATAAAAGCAGAAGTGAGGATGCTGGACCACATGGTATATGATAAGTCTATTTCTTATCTCCCTCCAAATTGTTTTCTATAGTAGCTGCACCATTTTGCATTTTCTCCCACAGTGGGCCCGGCTCAAATTTTTCCATTTTGTGCCAACACAGGTTATTTTCTATGTTTCCAATAGTGACCATCCTAATGGGAATACAATAATATCTCATTGTTGTTTGGATTAGATTTCTCTAAGGATCAGTGATGTTGGATATCTATTCACTAGAGGCCCGATGCACATAATCCATGCAAGGGGCTTGGTCCTGCCAGCCTGGCTGCCTCTGCCTTCACAGCCCAGGCTACCTCGAACAGCTGTCTCGCGGCCTCACCCCCTGGGCCACTGGTAATTTTGGAAATTCATTCCACCATCTGGTCTAATTAGCATATTAGCTTTTTATTATATAGGATAACCATGCTGGCCATTGGTATGTCATCTTTGAAGAAATATGTGTTCAAGTGTTTTGACCATTTTTTAATCAGGTTATTTGATTTTATTGTTGAGTTGGAGGAGTTCTTTATATATTTTGGATATGAATCCCTCATTTATATATGACTTGCAAAGTGTTTTCGAACATTTCATTGGTCACCTGGTCACCTTTCACTCTGTTGATTGCGTCCTTTGATGAACAGAAGTTTTTCATTTTGATAATATCCAATTTACCATTTTTTCTTTTTTACCTGTGTTTTTAGTGTCATAATCAAGAAATCATTTCAAATTCAATGTCATGATGCTTCCCTCTATAATTTTTTAAATATATTTTATTGATTTTTTGCAGAGAGGAAGTGAGAGGGATAGAGAGTTAGAAACATCGATGAGAGAGAAACATCGATCAGCTGCCTCCTGCAAAACCCCCTACTGGGGATATGCCCACAACCAAGGTACATGCCATTGACCAGAATTGAACCTCGAACCCTTCAGTCTGCAGGCTGATGCTCTATCCACTGAGCCAAACCGGTTAGGACACCTCTATAATTTCTTTAATGAGTTTTATAGCTTTACATTAAAGCTATAATTATGTACACATTCAGGATTCAATTCCATTTTGACTTAACTGTTGTTTATGGTTTTAAGTGATGGTCCACTCCATTTGTTTGCATGTGGATGCTGCTGTTCAACACAATTTGTTGAGAAGACTGTCCTTTCTCCATTGAACAGTCTTGGCTCCTTTGTCAAAACCATTTGATTGTGTCTTTTGACAAACGGATGTCATTATGCTAGTGTCACCATATTTTGTTTACTTCAGCTTTGTAGTACAATTTGAAATTAGTAAGTGTAAGATGTAAAGTTTCGTTCTTTTTTCTAAGATTATTGAAACAATCTCTGGGTCCATTGAAATTCGTTATGAATTTTGAAGTGAATTTTCCTATTTTTGAAAGAAGTCATAGAGAAGTAGATAAGAATGGTATCAAATAGGAAGATATTTGGGGGTCTCCCCACCCATGAATATGGATATTTTTCAAGGTATTTGGTTTCTTCTTTACTTTCAGTCTTAAAAATTTATTTTGTTGTGTGTGTGAATGTGTGGTGAAATTTTTAGGATTTTCTATATCTGATTATGTTGTCTTTTTTAAAAGATAATTTTTCTTCTTCCTTTCCAATTTGGATACCTCTTATTTTATAATCTTGCCTGATTTTTCCCACCAGTTCTTCCACTACTATTGTGAATAAGTAGGAAAAACAGCATCTTCATGCTAACTGGTTTGGCTCAGTGGATAGAGCATTGGCCTGCAGACTGAAGGGTCCCAGGTTCATTTCTGGTCCAGGGAATGTACCTGGGCTGCGGGAACATCCCCAGTAGGGGGTGTGCAGGAGGCAGCTGATCTATGTTTCTCTCTCATCAATGTTTCTAACTCTCTATCCCTCTCGC
>NW_006286232.1:21367-24115 GCF_000327345.1 Myotis davidii
AAACATATTTTTAAAAAAAGAAAAACAGCATCCTTGTCTTGTTCATGATGATAGTAACATTTTCCAAGTTTCTCCATGGAATGCTGGGTTAGCTGTAGGCTTTCATGTGTAGCCTTTTTTTTTTTTTTGGACTTTGAAATTTTATTCTGGAGACCACAGCCATTTGTGGAGCATTGTATTGCTGCGGGAGCCCCACTACTGGATCACAGGTTTTCACACCCTAGACTATGGTTTTCTTGAAGGTGGGGACTCAGTTTTATCCATCTGTGACCACAGTATAGCATGTAATTGGCACTAAAAAAAGCATTCATTAGATGAACCAACAAAAGGAAGTAATGATTGGGGAAAAGGTTGGAGTCCGGTGACTTGCGGGTGGTTGGAAGTCGCACAGGTTCTAATGGTATTTTTCTTTTCCTTATTCATTATTTTGGTCATTTCCTTACCTCGAACTGCCATAACAAAGTACCATGGGCTGGGTGGCTTCAACTACAGACCTTTATTTTCTCAGGCGGCTGTCCTCTGTGTCCCTACATGGCCTTTGCTCAGTGTGTGTGGTGGGGTGAGGGCTTCAACATGTGAATTCTGGGGACACAGTTCAGTTCACAGCAGCCAGTGTGCAGGACAGTTTCCCACTATAGGTGGCCACACCTGGAGGCTTTCAGGAAGGCAGAACTGAAACACACTTGGCACAGAGAGGGATAGTCACTTCCCCACAGTCACACAGCTAGTAGCACAGAGCTGGGGCCACAGGATCCACTGGCTGGGCAGCTCCCAGAGTCCTGGGCTGGGCTGGCTCTGCAGGAGTTGGGTCTGGGTGTGGGCAGTGGGTGCTCACACTGTCCTGACGCTGCCCTTGTGTTAGTTACAGGACTCTGATCAGGCCCACATACAGAGTGTCCTACCGAACAGTGACAGTGCTGGAGTGGAAGTGTTGCCCTGGCTTTACTGGGAGCAACTGTGATGAGGGTGAGTGTGCTGGGACATTGGGGCAGGGGACTGGGCACTGGCCGGGCTGGGCTTCCAAGTCCTGTATGCTTCTCCCACTGCCCTACTCCTCCTCCTCTGAGCAGATCTCTGTTCCTTCACACTTTTTCCTTCCTTTTCCCAGCACTTTAGAACCAAATGCTCTGCACTGGTCAAACTGGGGTGAGGCTGCCCCCTGCCCATGGCACTGAGGTGGGATCCCTGTGTGTTGGTTGGTGGGGAGGGAGGAATGGAGGAGACCCAGGATAAGGGATTTGACTCACAGCCTATTTCTTTCGTTCTGGCTCTGGCTCACCCAGCAACCAGAGCAGGCAGAGCTGGAAGTTTGGGCTCTGAGCAAATGCAGGTGAGGGCCCACAGCCTTGAAGCCAGGTCTGCTCTAGATGGTGACAGGTGGACCTGGTGGGTGGCAGCAAGAAGAGGGCCTTGCCCGCCGCCCCTGCCCTTCTGCCTGGCTGGTGCCCAGAGGGAGGAGGAAGATGGGGTTTGGAACCTGGCCTTCCTTCCCCGGGTGGGCTCAGCCTGGCTCTGGAGCCCAGTGGGGCCAGCCACGCACTCAGGTAAACAAGGACACTCTGATTAAACAGGTAATTCCCAGGGCTCTGAGATAACCTCCCAAGAGCCAAGTGCAAAAACCAGACCTCTTTAGGTAAGGTTATGTCTCGGTCAAGGGTAATCCTTCTTGCAGACTGAGTGGACAAAGCAGAGAGGATGTGGGATGAGGCGTGCCTTTTTCTGGGAGCCTCGGGACCCAGGGGCCACCTTCCCAGTTGGCCTGTGCGGCTGAGGATTCCTGGGAGCGTGAGGTCCTGGGCTGAATTGGGGACTGGCTCCTGAAAGCCTTTGGAAAGATTTCACATCCCTGAAAATGAAACAATGACGACAGAAGGCGAAATGGAGCTGGTGGCTGTGATTTTGAGCACATTCCTGAGATGGCTGTGGGGGGTCCTGGGGCAGTTATTTCCATTCGTTCCCATGGCTGCCTCTCTGGGGAGCCTGCAGGCCAGAGGTGCTCTCCTCAGTGGGCTTTGCTTTGGTTCAGATGCAGTTCCCCAGGAGAAGTGTGCTTTTCTCTCGCTGTGTCTGGCCTTCCTTCCAAGCACTCAGGTCTGTCTGGTCTTACGACTCTGGATTTGTGACTGCATAGGGGTAGGTGGGCTCTCTCTGGGCCTGCTTCCTCCCTTCTCTGTCTCTCCAGGTCCTCCTTCCTATCAGCCTCCTCCCCTTCCTCCCTGGATGCTCCAGGAGTGCAGGCCAAAGGCTTGGAGATACTTTCCTTCATAGATATGCTCATATACAGTCAATCCCTGGTATTTGCAAATTCTGTATTTGTGAACTGGCCTACAGGCTAAAGTTTATTTGCAACCCTCAAATCAACACTAGCAGCATTTTTGTGGTTATTTGCAGATATGCACAGAGAGGCAAACATTTTGAGTTGCTCAACTTGCATGCTCCCAGCTGAGGTTGAAGAAGGTGAAATTCTGCCTTCTTGTTTCATCTCCCATACTGCGCACAGGTGTCCTTTTCACGGTCTGTTTAATGCCACGTTTTTCACATTTTTATGCTTTTTTGGGGGAGATCTTGTTGTTTAAAATTTTTCCAAGCCTAGGGCTGCCTAGTGTTCTTAAGTGCAAAAGGCTATGATGTACCTTAGGGAGAACATGCATGTGATAAATAAGCTTTGTTCAGGCATTGAACAAAACACAGAGGATGTGGGATGAGGTGCGCCTTTTTTATTATATTACTGTTGGCTGTGAGTTCGAT
>NW_006286232.1:28750-30310 GCF_000327345.1 Myotis davidii
AATGGGGCCTTCCTTCCCCAGGTGGGCTCAGCCTGGCTCTGGAGCCCAGTGGGGCCAGACACGCACTCAGGTAAACAAGGACACTCTGATTAAAAAGGTAATTCCCAGGGCTCAGAGATAACCTCCCAAGAGCCAAGTGCAAAACCCAGACCTCTTTAGGAAAGGTTATGTCTCAGTCAAGGGTAATCCTTCTTGCAGACTGAGTGGACAAAGCACAGAGGATGTGGGATGAGGCGTGCCTTTTTCTGGGAGCCTCGGGACCCAGGGGCCACCTTCCCAGCTGGCCTGTGCGGCTGAGGATTCCTGGGAGCGCAAAGGCCGGGCCGAATTGGGGATTGGCTCCTGAAAGCCTTTGGAAAGATTTCACATCCCTGAAAATGAAACAATGACGACAGAAGGCGAAATGGAGCTGGTGGCTGTGATTTTGAGCACATTCCTGAGATGGCTGTGGGGGGTCCTGGGGCAGTTATTTCCATTCGTTCCCATGGCTGCCTCTCTGGGGAGCCTGCAGGCCAGAGGTGCTCTCCTCAGTGGGCTTTGCTTTGGTTCAGATGCAGTTCCCCAGGAGAAGTGTGCTTTTCTCTCGCTGTGTCTGGCCTTCCTTCCAAGCACTCAGGTCTGTCTGGTCTTACGACTCTGGATTTGTGACTGCATAGGGGTAGGTGGCCTCTCTCCAGGCCTGCTTCCTCCCTTCTCTGTCTCTCCAGGTCCTCCTTCCTATCAGCCTCTCCCCTTCCTCCCTGGATGCTCTAGGAGTGCAGGCCAAAGGCTTGAAGATACTTTCTTTCATAGATATGGTCCTATACAGTCAATCCCTGGTATTTGCAAATTCTGTATTTGTGAACTGGCCTACAGGCTAAAGTTTATTTGCAACCCCCAAATCAACACTAGCAGCATTTTTGTGGTTATTTGCAGATATGCACAGAGAGGCAAAAATTTTGAGTTGCTCATCTTGCATGCTCCCAGCTGAGGTTAAAGAAGGTGAAATTCTGCCTTCTTATTTCATCTACCATACTGAGCACAGGTGTCCTTTTCATGGTCTGTTTAATGCCACATTTTTCACATTTTTATGCTTTTTTTTTCCTTTTTTTTCTCATTTTTTATTTTTATTTTTTATTTTTTTTATTGCTTAAAGTATTACAAAGGGTATTACATATGTGTCCATTTTCCCTCCGCCCTAGACAGTCCCCTAGCCTCCCCTATCCCCCAGTGTCTTATGTCCATTGATTATGCTTATATGCATGCATACAAGTCCTTTGGTTGATATCTTACCCCCCTACCTCCCGCCCCCCAACCCTCCCTGGCCTTCCTCTTACCATTTGCAACGGCGTGGATGGAACTGGAGAGCATTATGCTAAGTGAAATCAGCCAGTCAATGAAAGAAAAATACCACATTATCTCACTCATTCATGGATAATAGAGACCATTATAAACTTTTGAACGATAATAGATACAGTGGCAGAGCTGCCTCAAACAGAGTGTCAAACTGCAGCGGGAAGGCTGGGGAGGGTTGGGGGGCAGGAGGTAGGGGGGTAAGAGATCAACCAAAGGACTTGTATG
>NW_006286232.1:35418-35741 GCF_000327345.1 Myotis davidii
CGCGTACAGCTGCTGTGCCTTAGCAGAGGGTATGGTCCTAGGAGATTGCTGTTGCTTGGATCTGCTGCGTTGATTTAAGGGCACAAAATACAACACAACAAGGCACCACGTACCAGGCACTAAACACAAATATATTCACGATATTAATAACCCCAAATAAAGGCAACTACCCGAATTAAGAGAATTAGGGGATAGGAAGAAGGAAAAGAAAAAGAGAAAAGAGAAAAAAGAAAACTATGGACCAAAAAAAGGCGTGCAAAAATGAAATTGGGAAAAAGAAGGGGGGGAAGTAAAAGTGAGAAAAGAAAAGAAAAAAAAGAGCA
>NW_006286233.1:0-2736 GCF_000327345.1 Myotis davidii
AATGGACACATATGTAATACCCTTTGTAAGACTCTAAGCAATAAAAAAAAGAGGTAATGAAGAAGAACAGAAAAGAAATGAAGAATGACATAGCTGCAATAAAGAACACAATAGAAAGCATCAAAAGTAGACTAGTACAAGCTGAGGACTGCATCAGTGAGGCAGAAGACAAGGTAAGAAAAATCAACCAAGCAGAGCAGCAACTGGAAAAAAATAATTAAAAAGCAGGAGGAGAGCCTAAGGGAGCTTTGGGAAAACACGAAACAACCAACAATATCCACATAATAGAGGTGTCAGAAGAAGAAGAAGCTGAGCAAGGAATAGAAAACCAATTTGAAGAAATAACAGAAAATTTCGCTGATATTGATAAGAAAAAACACACAAGTTCAAGAAGCACACAGAGTCCCAAAGAATATGAACCCAAAAAGATCAACATGAAGACACATCATAATTAAATTGACAAACTCCAATGACAAAGTAAGAATCTTAAAGGCTTCCAGTGAGAGACAGAAAGTTACCTATAAAAGATTTCCCATTAGAATATCAACAAATTTCTCAACAGAAACCCATAAGGCCTGAAGGGAATGGAATGAAATATACAAAGTGATGCAAAGCAAGGGACTAAATCCAAGAATACCATACCCAGCAGTGTTATCATTCAAAATTGAAGGTGAAATAAGGACCTTCATAGACAAAAAAAGGCTAAGGGAGTTCATTACCACCAAGCCACCAATGCAAGAAATGCTAAATGGACTGCTGTAAAAAGAATACAAAGGGAAGAAAGAACACAGGCATAAAGAATAAAAATGGCAACAAATAAGTACTGATCAATAATATCCTGAAATGTAAATGGATTAAATGCTCCAATCAAAACACAGGGTAGCTAATGTATTAGAAAACAAGACCCATATATCTGCTGTCTACAGGAGACCCAACTCAAGACAAAGGATTCACACAGAGTGAGACTGAAGGGATGGAAAAAAATTTTTCAGGCAAATGGAAATGAGAAGAAAGCTGGGATAGCAATGCTTGTATCTGACAAAATAGTTAACAGTGAAAGCTACAACAAGAGATAAGGGAGGTCACTTCATAACACTAAAGGAGCAATTCAACAAGAGGATATAACTCTGGTAAATATATATGCACCCAATACATGAGCACCCAAATACATTAAAAAGAAACTTTTAGAAGATATCAAAGGAGAGATCTACAGCAATACAGTCATAGTAAGGGACTTTAATACCCCATTGACACTGGATAAATCCTCTAAATAAAAAATCATCAAAGAAACAGCAATCCTAAATGACTCACTAGATAAGATGGAATTAATTGACATCTTCAGAACATTCCACCCAAAGGCACAGAATATACATTTTTCTGAAGTGCACATGGGTCATTTCAAAAATAGACCACATATTGGGACACAGGCAAAGTCTCTTCACGATAGAAATGATATCAAGCATCTTCTCAGATCACAATAAGATAAAAATATAAATTAACTACAATGAAAAGATCAAACACTTGGAGGTGAAATATCATACTATTAAACAATGATTGGGTTACCAAAGAAATCAAAGAAGAAATAAAAAACAGCATGGCAACAAATGAAAATGAAAACACAACAATCCAAAATCTATGGTATACAGTGAAAGCAGGCCTGAGAGAGAAGTTCATAACCTTATATGCCTACCACACAAAAAAGGGAAAAACGGGTAATTAATTTTTTTACTCTACAATCTAAAGAATTAGAAAGAGAGCAATGGGAAAGCCTAGAGTGAGCAGAAGGAAGGAAATAACCAAGATCAGAGAGGAAATAAATGACATAGAGACCAAAGAAAATCATAAAAAAGATCAATAAAACCAAGAACTGGTTCCTTGAAAGGATTAAAAAAAATTGATGAGCCTCTAGCCAGGCTCACCAAGAAACAAAAGGAGAGGACTCAAATATACAAAATCAGAAATGAAAGAGGTGAAGCAAGAACAGACCCCACAGAAATACAAAGGATTGTAAAAAAATACTATAACAACTCTACTCCAACAAACTGGACAACCTAGATGAAATGGACATATTCTTAGAAAAATACAAACTTCCAAAACTCAATTAGGAAGAATAAAAAATAACTAGAAATGAAAATGAAGCAGTAATCAAATATCTTCCAGCAAACAAAAGCCCTGGTCCAGATGGTTTTACAGGCAAGTTTTACCACACATTCAAAGAAGAACTAAAACCTATTCTCCATAGACTATTCCAAAAAATTCAAGAGGAAGGTTCACTTCCAAGTGCATTCTATGAAGCCAGCATTCCTAATTCCAAAACCAGATAAAGACACCACAAAGAAAGAGAATTACAGGCCAATATCCCTCATGAGCATAGATGCTAAAATCCTCAACAAAATTCTACCAAATCAGATCCAGAATTTTATTAGAAAGATCATACACCATGACCACGTGAGATTTATTCAAGGGATTCAAGGAAATAATCAAGATCAGAGCAGAAATAATATCCAAAAATCCATAAATGTGATACATCACACAACAAATTGAGAGACAGAAATTACATAGTCATATCAATCGATGCAGAAAAAGCAGTTGAAATCCAACACTGTTTCTTTTTTTTCTTTTTTTTAATTAAATCTTTATTGTTCAGATTATTACATTTGTTCCTCTTTTTTCCCCTCATAACTCCCCTCCTCCCAGTTCCCGCCCACCCTCCGCCCTCACTCCCCACCCACTGTC
>NW_006286233.1:3577-24744 GCF_000327345.1 Myotis davidii
GTTATGCCTGCTCTCAGTGCCGTCCCCAGGGGCTCTGCCTCTCAGAGTCCCAGCAACCTCTCCAACCTCGGAGAGAAAGCTGCCTTCGAGTTCCGACTGAAGCCAGACAATCCCTCTTCTTCCGTTTGAGTCTGGGTCCCTAGAGACTCGCCCGGATCTGAAGCTCAGAGTCTGAGACTCCCTCCCGATTGAAACAGACAACCGCGCCCTCAGCCACCAGCCCACTCCGCATTCACTCCGCACCTTAGTATTTCACTTCAGCACTGCACCTCCTCTGAGTCTGGGTATGATATTCTCTTTCCTCCTAGTTGCAGAATTTCCACTCAGCCAGCCCTCCTGTGGTTCTGGATGATGTCTGTTCCGTCTTTTAGGTGTAATTTGAATTGGTTGTTCGAGGCAGCAATCTCCGGCGTTAACCTATGCCGACATCTTGGTTTTCAAGACCAACACTGTTTCTTGATAAAATTCTCATCAAAGTGGGAGTAGAGGGATCATACTTCAACATAATAAAAGCCTTATATGAAAAACCTACAGCCAACATCCTAATCAATGGGAAAAAAAAACTAAAACCATCTCTCCTAAGAACAGGAAAAAGACAGGGATACCCACTTTCACCACTCCTGGTCAACATAGTACTGGAAGTGTTAGCCATAGCGATCAGACAAAAAGAAGAAATAAAATGCATCCAAATTGGAAAAGAAGAAATAAAAGCCTTCACTTTAATATCTATTTTGTCTGTCATTATTCGCAGATGACATGATACTGTACATAGAAAACAGTAAGGACTCCATCAAAAAACTATTAGACTTAATAAATGAATTTGGCAATGTAGCAGGATACAAAATTAACACCCAGAAATCTAAATCCTTTTTATACACCAATAATGAACTCACAGAAAGAGAAACTAAAAATCAATCCTATTTACCATTGCACCAAGAAAATTAAGTTACTTAGGAATAAACTTAACTAAGGAAATAAAAGGTTTGTGCCTGGTAAACTACAGGGCATTGAAAAAGGAGAAGAGGAAGACATAAACAAATGGAGGAACATGCCGTGTTCATGGATTGGTAAAATCAACATTATTAAAATGGCCATACTACCAAAAGCAATTTATAGATTCAATGCAATCCCCATTAAAATACCAAGCGCATATTTCACAGAGCTAGAACAAACTCTCCAAAAATTCATCTGGAATAAAATAAGACCCCGAATAACCACAGTAATCCTGGGAGAGAAGAACAAAGTTGGAGGGATCATAATTCCAATTATCAAGCTATATTATAAAGCCACTATTCTAAAAAACTGCTTGGTACTGGCACAAGAACAGACACATAGACCAATGGAAGAGAACAGAGAACCCAGAAATCGACCCTAGTCATTATGCTCAATTAATATTTGACAAAGGAGGCAAAAGCATATAATGGAGTCAAACTGTCTTTTCAATAAATGGTGCTGTAAAATTGGTCAGATACATGCAAAAAAAATGAAACTAGATCACCAACTTACACCATACACAAAAATAAACTCAAAATGTTTAAAGGAGTTAAATGTAAGACAGAAACCATAAAAATCTTAGAAAACTCCATAGGCAGCAAAATATCAGAAATATGTCATAGCAATAGTTTTACCGATACTGCTCCTAGGGCAATGGAAACAAAGGAGAAAATAAACAAATGGGACTACATCAAAATAAAAAGCTTTTGCACAGCAAAAGAAACCATCAACAAAATAACAAGAAAGCCCACTGCATGGGAGAACATGTTTGCCAATGATATTTCTGATAAGGCTTTAATCTCCAAAATTTACAGAGAACTCATACAACTTAAAAAAAAAAGGAAGATAAACAATCCAATAAAAAAAAAATGGGCAAAGGACCTAAATAGACACTTTTCAAAAGAGGACATACAGAAGGCTGAGAGACATATGAAAACATGCTGAAAGTCTCTAGTCATCTGTTATATACAAATCAAAACCTCAATGAGGTACCATCTCACACCTGTCAGAATGCCTATTATCAACAAATCTACAAATGACAAGTGCTGGAGAGGATGTGGAGAAAAAAGAGCCCTCATGCACTGCTGGTGGGAATGCAGACTTGTGAAACCATTGTGAAAAACAGTATGCATATTCCTCAAAAAATTAAAAATGGAACTCCCATTCGACCCAGTTATCCCACTTCTGGGAATATATCCCAAGAAACCAGAAACACCAATCAGAAAGGACATATGCATCCCTATGTTCATAGCAGCATAATTTACCATAGCTAATATTTGGAAACAGCCTAAGTGTCCATCAGCAGATGAGTGGATGAAAAAAACTGTCCTACATCTACATAATGGAATACTATGCTGATATAAAAAGAAGGATTTTTACCATTTGCAACAGCATGGATGGACCTGGAGAGCATTATGCTAAGTGGAATAAGCCAGTCAGAGAAAGATAAATATCACATGATCTCACTCATGTGTGGGATATAATGAACAACATAAACTGATGAACAAAAATAGATCCAGAGACTAAGGAACACTGAAAAAACAGTCCAGCCTCAGAGAGAAAGCAGGGGAGGAGGGTAAGAGATCAACCAAAGTACTTTTATGTTTACATATAAGCATAACCAAGGTACATAGACACTGGGGCGTTGGGGGCTTTTCCTGGTGGGTAGGAGTGGCAGGAGGGTCAATCAGGGGAAAAGGAGACATATGTAATACTTTAAACAATAAAAAACAATAATAACACTCTATTTCATATTTGAAAGTTTCCAAGGGAGTAGATCATAAATCTCTATCACAAGAAAAAAACTTGTAATTATGTGATGTGACATTGTTATCTAGATTAATTGCAAGTAATAATTGGCAGTATAAACAAATATCAAATAATTATGTTGTACACCTGAAACTAATTTAATGTTATATGTGAATTATATATAAATAAATAAATAACGATTTTGTCCAATTTTATTTCAAATCTTTAATTGCTTTAAATGATGCTCAAGATCACTCTACTGGGTAACATATTCCACTGGTCATGTAGAGTATTATAAACTGCAGAGTATATAAAATGTGTTTTCACAGGACATATTTTGTATAGAGAGCTAAACTAAGCCTAATTTTTCATGACCTCTTTTTGAAGCCTTGATGATGAATGTATGTGATAAGTATGTTTAAAATGAAAGGGGTCTGAGTTTCTTTACTTTTCTCCATTAATATTTTCTATATATGTCATGTACCTTTTCACTTAACTGTTGCTTGTATTCAGGAAACATTTGATGTCAATTTTTTAATTATAAGCAAGGGTCCTAAACAGTCATTTTTCCACATATAGATTTTCCAGTTGCTGTTTTGCATCTTCAACTCTTAGTGATTATCCCATTTTTGCCAACATAGAAATTGTTGCTTATTTAAGTAAACAATTTATGTCCATTGACCCAGAAATAGCGTGAGAAGTTAACTGTCAGCTCATAGATAAAATATTCCATCACAGTTCAGGGTTTTGTCTAGCATTTCTCAAAACCTGTGTTACAAATGACATCCTAGCACTCCTGGGAGCATGAATCCCTAACCCCTAGATGTACAACTAAAACTATAGTTGGTTAATTAAGCCATGTAACCCTTTTGGATGTTTGTTTGGAATCCCAATGTGTAAAAAAGTACATACACAATTACTGTTCTAGAGAGATTTATGGTTAGCAGTACCCCAGTTTCCATTTGAGTCTCTAATCCTCCTACCCCAATAAAGTCATATCTTCAATTAAATGAAAAGTAATTGTTCCTCATGAAATCATCAAGGACATCAGACCACAATGAAATTCATATAAGATTCGTTAAAACCTCTCACAAGAAAAGGAGCTCTAATAGAGTAGTTACTCTTATAGTCAGCCTCAAGATCACTCTACTAGGTAAAATATTCCACTGATCATATACATAATTGCCTTTCTAAAAAAAAATCCCTCCCAAGAATTCATTAGAAAGCTGTTATGGTTTCTGATAAAACAATAACATAATACATACATCTAATCCAATTGTCTCAGACAATTAATGATCCATGACAAAAATAGGAGAGCTATTCTCGAGTTTTAAGCACAAATACTATGAAAGATTGACCCAAGAACTCTACTGGGAAATAACTGATAAGACAGACGGGTCCCAATAGTGTCCCTTTATCCTATAGATTAGTAAATTATAACAATGCTAGCTAAATCAAGTGACCAGAGGCTCAAAAAGAAGGGAAATTTTAGTCACTAAAGTTGTTGGAATTCAGGACAAATAAAGGCATGAAATTAGGTGATGGGCTTGAAATTTTTTAAGAGAAAAAAAGATAGAAGAAATAGAAAAGTGACTGGGGTTGAGTAGTGGGAGAAGAAAGAAAGACATGGGAATATTTACAGTTTCTTCTAGGAGACTTCTGACCTACAATCTTGCTTTCCTTCATTGTTTACTTTTCTTTAGTTACAACATAAACAAATGAAAATGGAAGGTTGGAACATAGTAAAAATAATTGCTATCACTATCATAATGCATACTACTTGCCAATCACTGATCTAAACATCTTTATATATTTTCTCACTTAATTCTCAGAACAACCCTATAGCAGTAAACATTTTTATTATCTCTATTTTACAGATGGGCAAACTCAGATATAAAGAAGCTAAGTAATTTGTTCAGTCACACAGCAAGTTAATGATGAAAAAAAGATTCCAATCCAAGTATTCTTCCTGCAGAGTTTCTCCTCTATGCTCATCTCTCCTACACTTTCTGAAAGGGACACATTGAGAAAAGCCAAACAAAGCCTAACAAATTTTAAAAGAGTAGAAGAAAGAGTCTTTTGTGTACACAGATTAAGCAAACTGCCAAAGTCCACAAGGGGAGGGGGAAACTTCTCAAATAGAAATTGCACTGTTAACATGTCATTATTTGGATTAAAGCTTGACCCATTGAGAAAATGTAAATCCATCCTAGAAGACATAACCTAGCAAGATTTTCCCCATAGTTACATCTCAATGCATGCCTGCTTATTAGGTACTTTACAAAAAGTCCACCTTGATAGAGGAACAAGAGAATGTGCAGAGTATGAGATCACTGTGGACCTGAAAGTGAAGACTGAACTGACCTCCAACTGTGCTGCTTTTACAATTTGGCTAGGGGCCCACCTTAGAAAAAGTGAATAAATAGAATCTGGTGTATTACAGTTCAGCCATGAACATCCATCTTTGTTAAACAGAAAGCTTTGGCAAAAAACAAAATAGTATAAAGCTAATGAGGAATGTTGACAGAGATTCAAACATATGCTATGTCAATTGTCTTTATAACAGGAGATACAAAGTCTCACCTACAGCTGCCCCAAAACCCAAGAGGAAGGGAAATAAATCCATAACTATAAAAAGTGTGGAATATGATGGCAAGATGTGTAACCACATTGTAAGTGTTGTAGGGGAATGTTTTTTACATTATTATAGCTTTACATTATTATAACTTTTTCCGAGCAAACAAAAATATAAATCTACATGTGGAAAAATCCAGGTTAACTACCCAGTCATTTTTTAACTACCCAAATCCAGGCATGTTATGTTCTAGGAAGGATACTTTAGCCTCATGTGTATTAACATTCTTAGATTAGCACAGGAATAGTTACTACAGCTGCAAGACATTAGTGTTGTCCAAGTCAACAATTTTCCATAGGCCAGAGATAAAAGAATTTTCAGTGTTTGTTGTGACACATGAAAATTGGAGACTTAAATCCTCCTTAGAATTAAACTTTTAAGATGAGAAGAAATTAGAATAAAAATATGTTGAAGTGTTATAACAAGGGCAATCACTTCTGTACCATACTGGAAACAGAACCAAGCAAAAAACCCACTTCAGATTTATAGGCAACTTGTGCTAAAGGGACTTTGGGAAGGCTAATGGGTTTTAAATGAGACTTAAAAGTTTGATTTGTTTTAAGAGTATATATGTCATTAAATCCTTCACTTCATTGCTGCCTGTCCTGTTCAGATACTCAGATGCATCACCAGTGCAATTAGTCTATCCAGGAAAAGCCCTATGCTAGATTGTGGAAGTCAGCCAAGTTTTATATCAGCACTCTCAAATTTTCCTTTTTTGATTCCTTTTTTGTTTCCTTCAATCCTACACCGACCAGTACTGAGACTTGTTCCTCTGAAGCACCACATGTTAAATGGGTTTTTTTTCTTTCTTTCAAGGGTTAGTTATCAGTGCCTTCAAGAAGAAAGAGCCCGTGCAAGGTGCCGGGAAGGGTGAAATAATCTAGACCTGAATTCTACCCTTAAGGGGCTTATAATCAATGATAATTGTACTTCCTTACATCTGTCTCTAAAATCTAGTATGACTTCAATGTTTCATTTGAATCACTGTAGAAAAGAGAAACCTAACAAGTCAAATTTAAATGTTCTGTTCTTTGCTCATCACATTACAGATGCAAAGGCAGAAAGGTAAACTTAAACATTTTCATGTTATGCCTCTTCAGGCTTTGTTCAAATGTTTCTGAAGTTATGATTAACGAAAGAATGTGACTAATGATTAATTATATCCTGCAGACTAGAAGAGTCACTTCAGAGAAGCACAATTCTGATCAGAGGAAGTTGAGGCATTTTAAAGACCACCCCTTCAATAAGCAAAAAATAAAATAAAACTCAAATTTTATTTGTTCATAAAATCATTCAGCAAGAGCTTATTGAGCACATACTGTGCTCCAGGTATGGAGTTAACAAGTTTCAAACAAGGGCACAAGGCAAGCTTCACATACTGATCTTCTGCCAATGCCTCACTAGATGTTTATTGAGGTAACAGCAAAGCACTTCTTTCTCAGCACTCATCTTTGTACCCCTCTTGTTACATTTTTTCCTATTACTCCTTAAAGCATAATGATTATAGAATGTTTCACTTACAGTGGGTTGAAAGATTAAACATCAGTTGTATCAGTATCAAAAACCCAGTAATAATAACAAATAGCCCACATTTATTGGACATTTGATATGTGCCAGGCACTGTAATAAGTGTTTTATGTACATTTATCTCACTTAATGTTACAAAAACTCAATGAGGATGGCTCTGTTGTTGTTACATTTGTCATATGACAACATCAAGTCACAGGACAGAGAAGTAGGTTGTTGAACCAGGATTTGAACCTTGACTATCTGGTTCAAGAGTCTGCAGTAGTTATTATTACACTATACTGTGCTTCAAAATAGAAGAACAAATTATACTGGGTTAAAAAGAATAGGGTAAAAACCATTCACTCCCTTCTCTATCTTATCTACAAATTGAGAGGATTCAACTGAAATGCTACCTCCTGCACCCAGTCCCAGCAAGAAGCCATCATTTTTTTATTTTATTTTATTTTATATTGCCCCATGTATTGACCTTTCCGAAGGCACTTTTAACTTTCATCCTAGAATGTAGGGTTCCATGTAAACAGGGGCTAAGATCTCATATATATGATTTATTTCTTTCCTACCTTAGCCATAGCCTACATTATCAAAGAGCCTTGAATACTATAGTTGTTCATTAAGTGTCTGTTGAGTAAATTTGAAGGATAAAATGAGATCACATATAAATTGTTCAATGACTGTTATGTCTCCCTAGATCATATGTCTCTTTGTATTATGCACAATGCCATAAACATAGCAGGAACTTAATATTTCTTTAAAATGTTGAAAAAGTCCCTAAATTCCTGTACCCAAATGAACACTTGCTTAGAGCAGTAAGGTGTATTAGATATTCTGCAACACTCCTATGAAGGCCACCTCCACACAGAGTCAATATTACATTAAGTTAAGAAATCCAAAACAATGACATCTAAAAATAGGCTCCTTAATCTAATATTCTCTCTATCTCTCAATCTGGTATAGCTTTAATAATAACAACAATGATATCAACAAATATAATTCCTGCAATTACCGCAAGTTTAGGACATTCTATTTTCCAAGCACTTAACAGCCATCATCTTATTTAATACTTACTACAACCCTATGGGGTAAATATTTTTTTTCCAGTTTATAGGTAAGGTAAAGCAGGCTTAGAGAGGTGAAATTACTTAAGATCACACAGCTAGTAACTGGCAGAGCTGGGATTCAAAGTGGGGTCTCTTGGATTCTAAAAGACTATGACTTTTCTTCTACATCTACTATGTCTCTCAAAGGACTCATGAGACTCTCATTTATGTACTTCAACCCACTACTCAAATGCAGTTTATGTAGACAGAACACCAAATTTCTTATCAATTTTCCCAATTTGAAAATAGCATTATTGTACTTAAGAGCTCAAATGCTGGAATCAGACAAACCTGGGTTTGAATACCAGCTCCACCACTAACATGCTATATATTCTTGGATACGTTACTTATCTTCTCTAAGCCTCAATTTATTCACCTATTAAAAGAAAGAAAAAATAGTACTTCATAAAGTTGTTGTGAGGAAAAATGAGACAATGTATATAAAGGGCTTCGGACATAATAAATACTGAGCAAAGAGTACTTATCTTCGCTACTCAAAAAATAGTCCTGCCTATTTGTAATTATCACACCAAATATCAATAACCTGTCAATATTTTTGTGATAAGAATGAGATGAAAAAGTTCTGGTAACTATTAATTTTTACAATCCAGTGACAAAGGCAAATATAATAAAGTCTGCTGAATGGAAAAGTGGAGACACTGTTGAGGTAAGGCTCCACCAGAAGGCGGGGAGAACAAAGGCCACTATTAAATCAGCCCCCATGCTATGATTCATAACACAGGTCTTAAGTTTTGAGATTGCCAGTCCTTAAGACTAGACTCCAGACTATACCCAGCTACAGTACAAAAATAGAGGGTTTGCTTGGAGAGTACCTGAGAACTTCTTGAGCCCAAATTGAATTTGAATTGAGACATGGTTGCTGACTTCAACAAATTCAGTTTTATTTCCAATAAAGAGAAAAGTATATATATTTCCTAAATATAAGAGGCCTATTTTCTTGGAATTCAGTGATGTGTGGTGAATTTTCAGTTGGTTTACAAAACCAAAGTAGATGGGGAAAGTACAAATTGAAGAATGGTGCCAAAAGAGTATCTGTTTACTGATCTTAACCTATCTGTGGTAAAGGTACACACAAAGAAATTTTGGATCATTCTGTACACTCACACCCTGCTAACTCCAGTCCCAAGTCAAGAGATATTTTTGATTCTGACTTTCTTTTTTTTGATACTGACACTCTTCAATACAAGATTGCTTAATCAGAGTCATGTCTATGCATGAGTTATAAAATCAATGTATACGATCTAAATCTAAACCTTACCAAATGGGACAACTTTGGGTTCAGAGAACTGTTTGACCTGTCTGAGAAACTGCAACTTCAACAGAGTTATTTTCTAATTTGGGGCATTGGACTGTATTCTAAACATTAAGAGATTAGATTAGATATTCTCCAGATCCTTTGAACTCCAAAAGTTTCCATTGTAAGGTAATGGAGAGTTATATTCTGTGAAGTGTCTGCACAAGCTGTAAAGCATGTGATGGAATTTAAGAGAGTAACAACTGACCTCCATCTTTTACTTTGTCCCTTCCTGTTTTGTGCTGGTAAAATATGTTTTCATGGTTAACTCTATTGACATGCAGAAAGGCCACAAGACTCCAAGATTCAGCAAGTCCATAACACACCTTAATTTTGCCTATGTAGTCACTTAATTAAACTCATGGGTGCATGAGAAGAATACAAACAACCAATTGTTTATGGTTCGTATTTTGTCAAAAACACTAATTAAAAGTGAAGCAAGTGAAATCCAAGATGGGGATGGAGTAGGTGGATGTTACACTCATCTCCTCCCGGGGGGAGGGGGGAACTGGAATTACAGTTAAAATATAGATCAATCAACTTGAATAACCAACTGAAGACTAGATGAAGAGAAGTAAGGATTTAACAAGAATAATCAAGGATTTAGAGAAGAATTCACAGCAAAACTGGTAAGAAGGATGGAGAAGCAAAAAGAGCTGGCTCTGCTTCCATAGTCAGAAGCTAAGATTCTGGAGGGAGATCTCAGTTGCAAATATACCCCCTGGGACGCATTGGGTCTCAACCCTAAACTGGGATCCTCAGCCCAGAGCACCAGATCTGTTTGAGATACCCACATAATATCTGTGAAAATCAGGAAGGATTCTGTGTTCTAGGAAGAGACAGGAGTCCGCAAGAGACACAGGTGCCATTTTAAAGGGCCAACACACAAAATCTCATTTGCATCCACTCACCCAGGACTTCTGTAGAGGGAAGGTGTAGTGAACTAGAGGTTTGCAAAGAGAGACTGGGGTTTGAGGCTCTGGGGAGAGGGATATGGGGACAGCCTCCTGGACCCTGTGCTGAGTCACTCTCCTGCATAGGAAACCAACTTACTTGGGTGGAGCATGCCTTTACATATGGCATCAACCTGGAGTGAAATAGAGTCACCATCTTGACTCCTTATTTCGCCGCCCTACAGAGCTTGTGCCCTGATAAGGAGTCAGCTGCCTGGACCAGGGTGTAAAGGTTTGGGGAGACTAAAGGAGGAGGTTCAGTAAAAAAGTATGAGACTGTGGGGCAAGAGCCATTGCCCCCCCTTTTCAGTGAACCTGATAGACACTACCCCCTCATAGGAGATCCCCAAGCCCAACTCTCTGGCCTCTTGGCATCCCCACCCTCCTGACTACTGGTGGTTCCACTCTGCTGACATCTGGGCAGTATCTGGGATAGACTAAGTTGTGTTGCTCTGGGGTGAGATCCACTCCTCCCACCTTTCCTGAAGCCTGACCAGCATCACCTCCTCACAGTAAATACAATTGCCCCATTGTATTTTCCAACTCCCAGCAGCACTCCCCTGCTGAGATCAGGCTCCTGGCAAAATGAAATCTGTATTATTTTGTACAATCTCCTCATTTTTAATCAACTTTAAAATAAGTACTGACCAATGAAAACATAACTGCTGGCCACCTCTAGCCCAGAGATGGCTAGTTTATAATCTCAGACTACTTTTGCCTCCCTATTTTCAGATAGAGAAATAAGGCTCAGAAAGGAGGGGACTTGTCCATGGACACATACAAAATTGGAGCTGAACCAGCCTAGTTTAATAGTTTAAAACAGTGGTTCTCAACCTTCCTAATGCTGCAACCCTTTAATACAGTTCCTCATGTTGTGGTGACCCCCAATTTCATTGTTACAAATTGAACATAATTAAAGCATAGTGATTAATCACAAAAACAATATGTAATTATATATGTGTTTTCCGATGGTCTTAGGCTACCCCTGTGAAAGGGTCGTTCGACCCGCAAAGGGGCCGCGACCCACAGGTTGAGAACCGCTCGTTTAGAACATAGAATATGAAGACAGACTGCTTAAGATGAAGTATCATCTCTTTCATTTACCAGCTTGGTGGCCCCTTGGCACATTTTTCAGCCTTTTTGAGCCTCAATTTTCAAATCTGTGAAGTGGAGGGGAAATGCCTTTCATACTAGGTCAGTGATGGCGAACCTATGACACTCATTTGTTTGGTTGATTTTTCTTTGTTAAATGGCATTTAAATATATAAAATAAATATCAAAAATATAAGTCTTTGTTTTACTATGGTTGCAAATATCAAAAAATTTCTATATGTGACACGGCACCAGAGTTAAGTTAGGGTTTTTCAAAATGCTGACACGCCGAGCTCAAAAGGTTCGCCATCACTGTACTAGGTTGTTGTAGAAATGATGAATTCATATAAATTTAATATAAGTAAAGAGCTATTATTGTGCCTAGCGAATAGTAAGTGCTATAGAACTGTTAGGTTGTTGCTGTTGTTGTTGGTAGCAGTGGTGGTGGTGGTGGTGCTGGTAGAGTTATTCCGAAGAATAATGAGAAGTTAGTTTCTCCAGGACAAATTATTCAGGACATTCATAAGTTGTTAAACTTGATGAAACAAAGCATTTAAATTGATTATTAATGTCTAATCCACATTTAATCATAATATGTTCAAGTTACTTTTAGCTCAAAAACAGAAGGTGCCCAGGAGGCTGCAATATGGCAGCGGAAGGAGAAGGCCTGGAGTCTGGCTGAGTAAAACCACCAATTCTTTTTTTTTTAATTTCTTTATTGATTAAGGTGTTACGTATGTGTCCTCATCCCCCCATTACCTCCCAAACCCCCCACTCATGTCTTCACCCCCCTGTTGTCTGTGTCCATTAGTTAGGCTTATATGCATGCATACAAGTCCTTTGGTTGATCTCTCCCCCTTACCCACACCTTCCCCTACCTTCCTTCTGAGGTTTGACAATCTGATTGATGCTTCTCTATCTCTGGGTCTAAAACCACCAATTCTTGCAACCATCAGGAGGACTGGGAAAACATAATTGGCCTCTGTGATCAGACCAACAAAAGGGTTTGAAGAGCCACCGATAGCTGTTCTACTGCTAGCCACAAAATCCAGTCTCTGCAGGAGTGAGAGGCAGTTCAGGCACCAATGGTTCTGGAGTCATGTATGAAGAACTGTGGGAAGAGATTTCATAATAAAATGGGAAAGTTCCAGGTTTTTTAATGTGTTTATCAAAGTTGTCTCTTCAAAGTACCTAAGGGGCAGGGTGTCTGAGAAAGTGAATACCAAGGTTACCAAGCTACTTTATAGCTGGACATTGGCCCTGCCAGAAGAAATGAAGATCAAGGATGCCTACCACATGTTTCAGATACAGGGCATAGGGCAGGGCATAGAGGGGATCTGATTCACTGATCCCCTCTCCACCATCATTTCCAAAAACACCCCCTTTTTGATGATAAGGATAAATCCAAGCTTTTAGCCAAGTTTTTGAAAAACAAAAACCCAGCTGACCTGCAACAGGCTAATAAGCTCATCAAGTCCATGGTGAAGAAAGATGAGGTGCACATCCAGAAGATGAACAAGCATTTGCAAACTATATAGGAGGTTAATAACAATGTGAGGCTGCTCACTGAAATACTACTTCATTACAGCAAAGAGGATTCATCAGAGGCAGATAAAAAGCTCATGAAGGAGCTATTTGATCATTGTGAGAATAAGAGGTGGATGTATTCAAACTAGCCAGGGAGATAGAGGACAATGGTTTGGGGGACATCCTGGGAGTCAGTGACAAGCAGGTCACAAACTCAGATAAAACAATTTTTGAAGGGCAGGTCATCAATGGTGAGGTGGCCACCTCAAAATGTCTGACTGTGAAGGAAATTACCACTCCAGTAACCAAGGTACACTCATTGATCTTGTGGACTTAGCTACAGCACACAGATCATCTCCATTGTGGTCCCAGCCGCCAGCCTGGCTTCCTCAGGCATTCCTTTCTCCCTCCACTTCCCTAGACCTCAGGACCTGGGTACAGCCACTAGTCCAGCCAGGCCAAGCCCCCTGCCCTCAGGGCCTAACAGCACAAGCAAACCCTCTGTTTGCTGGATGAGGAGCTGCTCTGCTTGCGCCTCACTGACCCAGCCCCTAGGGCTCCTCCCAAAGAGTCAGCTGGAAACAGCCAGTGGCCCCTATTCCAGAATGAAGAGTCAAACCTGGTCTTCTTCAGTTCTAAACCTGGGACTGCTGTCTGTAGCCCCTTAGACAGGTCTCTCCTCCAGCCCTTAGCAACCCCTACAGGCAACTCCCAAGCTTTACTGCCACCCGCCTTCCCAGTTCCTGTGGTCCCAGCCAGCATTTCATCTCCAAAAGCAGGCTTTTTGTTCCCCACTGGACTGACCTCAGCTTTGGCCCCAAAGACTGAGCCCACAGCCCCTGGATACCATGGCTCATCTTTGGGTGACAGCACCCTACATCAGCTAGATGCCCTTGATTAGCTTCTAGAACAAGCCAAAGCGACCTCAGGCCTGGTGAAACCCATGTCCTCCAGCTTCTTACCCAGGGCCACCACCTCTCATCTGATCCCCACCAGTATCTCAACTAGGCTTTTCCTGCCATTCTCATGGGTCCTCACAGTCCTCTCTTCCAACTACTGTCTTCCTGTCCCAAGGGAGCCCCATGAAGGGGCCTGAGCTTTCTTTGGGCAGTGTCCTTGTCTCCCTGGAATCTGTCAAGCCTAGCAATGCCTATCATAAAAACAGCTTCCACCCTAACCGGTTTGGCTCAGTGGATAGAGCATCGGCCTGGGGACTGAAGGGTCCCAGGTTCGATTCCGGTCAAGGGCATGTACCTTGGTTGCGGGCACATCCCCAGTAAGGGGTGTGCAGGAGGCAGCTCGTCGATGTTTCTCTCTCATGGATGTTTCTAACTCTCTATCCCTCTCCCTTCTTCTCTGTAAAAAATCAATAAAATATATTCAAACAAACAAACAAACAAACAACCCAGCTTCCACATCCTTTTTCGCTTTACCAAAGTATGTCAGTCAGGAAAGGCTGATGTGCTGGTGGTGGTTGTGTCCATGCTGAATATGGATCCCGTGCCTATCAACAGCATTGTGCTGCAGGTCACACATCAATGACAGTGAAGTTGCTGCCACCCTATGGGACAAAACTCCCTCCATTTAGCCCCTTCCAGTACCAACAGCCATCACCCAGGTCATGCTGCTGGCTAATCTACTGAAGGTAAAGACAAAGTTTCAGTATAGGCTGACCTTCACCCTGGGGGAGCAGCTGAGCATGGAGGTGGATGAGGAGACCAGTTCGGTTCTGTGGAGCAATAGGGGAAGCAATGAGCCTGGAGGATGCTGTCATCTCCACTTTGAAACCCAAGGAGGTTGTCCTGAAACAAGTGGGCTCTCCAGGTTCAGCCATTCTCCATATCCTGACCACAGTGCTTAGAGCTTTGGTATTGAGCAGGGGCCCTGGGCATTGCTGCCAGGAGTTGAGTTGCTGCTGTGATGGGCTCTCCTCCTTTGGTCCCCTAAAATGACCTGTTTTTATGTTACCTGTGTGACTTGAAATGTACTATTGGGTGGGATGTGGCCACAAACTCTGCACTATTCCCCTGGGTACACAGACCCAAGGCTTTGCAGGGGTCCTTAAACTATGGCCCGCGGGCCACATGCGGCCCGCCGAAAACATTTATTCGGCCCGCTGGGTGTTTTTTGCCGCCACTGTGTGCATAGGAATTTGTTCATAGTTTTTTTTTTAAACTATAGTCCAGCCCTCCAACGGTCTGAGGGACAGTGAACTGGCCCCCTGTTTAAAAAGTTTGAGGACCCCTGTTTCCCCCCCTCATGCTGGTATCCCCTGATGCCACAAGGGAGGGTCTCTAAAGAGACTTGGGGTCTCTCCTCAAGGACCAGTTCCTCACCACCCCCAGAGGCCTCAGCTCTCCCACCCCCACACCTGCCATGCTGCTTTGTGCTCCCCTTGCTGGCAGGATCCTATTCTTACCTCCAGACAGGTGGGCAAAATCCAGTGATCCCAAATGGGCCTGAGCACAGAGAAAGGAGTTGGTGTGCTGACTTCCATGGCAGCATCAGCATGGAATGGCCACTAGATGATAAGTATATGCTTGTCCCTGGTGGTAGCAGGCTGTGTCCTATGGACATTTCAGCAGGGCATTAGCAATAGAACTTACCCTCAAAGCAGCCCAAACTAAAGATAGAAAAGAAAATGGAAGAGAACCAATGTGTCCCCTTCTCCAGAAGCAGGTATTTGGAGCTTTGGGGGAAAAGTGTGCTTCCCACATGGGAACAGGCCAGCCTACTCACTACCTCTTGCTTGGCATGAAATAGATTGCTTTCTTGCCCTTTGATTCTCTGAATAGAGGACAGCTGCCCACTTCTGCAGCCTTCTGCCTTGACTTTCAGATGACCTGTGGTATGGCATACAATCAGGAACAAAAGGCCTCAGGGTCAGATACATTGCACTAGGCTTACCTGCTGCCCAGAAACTCTGACTTCCTTCAGCTGCTGAGGGATACTATCAGCAAGAATTTGGGTCTGGAGGTGGTGAGATTGGAGGCCATGCTTGAATTGAGTCACCAGATCCTATTGCTTCAACAATGCTCAGCCCCAGCTAGCTTGTGCCAGACTCTATGTAGAGACTCACACAGCTAGTAGGACATAGGTAAAAGAAAAGAAAAGTACTGCTGAAGAAGTAGCATACAATGACATCCTAGAGGGTTTTAAATGCCAAATTGAGAAACTTGGACATTAGGTTTGGCCAGGCGACAAAACTCTTTTATTTAATAAAAGAAATGTATGCTCTCATGTTAAGTGTTCTCAACACACACACACACACACACACACACACACACACACACACACCCCACAACACAAGGAAACTCTGGGAGGTGTTGGATATATCTATTACCTTGATTGTAATAAAGGTATTACAGGTATTTGCATATTTCTAAATTCATCAAATCTTATACAAAAAAAACAAGTATAATTTTAGTGTATGAATTATAACTCAATAAAGCTGTTTTTAAGAAGAAATGTAGGCTTATATTTTTAAAAATAATGCAAATGCTAAGAAAAGTATAAAATGAAAACTAAAATTATCCTCCATCTACACTATCCAGAGTCATTTATAATTAAACAGTTCTTGTGCAACTTGCAAGAAATGTCTCCCATGGAATTTTTTTTAAGTCTTTATTTGCTATGTACTATATGTACTACAGTCACCCTGATGCAACACAGCAACTGTATTGCACCATGTCTGGGTTACACAAGTGCTGAAAGCAAAAAGTGCCCCACGAGTACCACCTGACTTGCTTGAAAGGCAACTGAAAAAGAAATCACCAAGCTCTATTTAAAAACGAAGAAAACCGAAATTCCCTTTCTGCCCTTGACAAATATTCATCAGTGTAATATTTCTCATTTGCACATGCTGGTGGACCCTGCTCTGCTGGCATGGATGAAAAAAAGCAAATGTCTTACAAAGCTGATGAAACTCCTCACTTACTATATTATCTGCTTTAGCCTTTCAACCAAGAAATAATCAGTGAATAAGAGGGGGCTTTTTTTTGTCAGGGATATTCACAAATTACTAAATTTCAGATAATACAGCTGTACTAAAAAAATTGTAATAGTGACAAGAAAAATCATGGCATAAATGTAATAGAAGGAAATGAGAAAATGGAATTTGGTCATGTAAATATGCTCCAAGTGGAAATAACTGAGATGAAATAGCTAAACCAAGAGGTCCACGCTGGGATAACATGAGACAGTCCAGCTTGTTTAATACTTGGCTTGGAGGAAGGGGCGTATTTAACCGTTCTGAACACGGAATAAATCACAGGCAGCATTACAGAATGTTAAGAAAACACACATAAGAAGGTTCTTGAAAATGTTTAGAGATAAAATCAGCTGATAGAGCATATTTAAGGTCTGCCAAGCATTCTTGGGAGGGGAGCTTAATTGATGCCAGTAATTTGTAAATTAACAAAATATATAGGGCAGGTAGAAATTGCCAGGATCACATATTTCTTGTCTATATATCTAGATATATAGAGATAGATAGATTTATTGGTATACAAACATTTGCTTTTTCTTTTATCTCCCTGCTAAATTTAAACTTTCTCTTTGAGTAGCTATATATAACATTATATGTGTGTGAACTTAAACATTTCTTTCACATACCCTAAGCTTCATCAAAACTGAATTGCTGCTTGTCCATTAATAGTCTGCAGTACCTAAGGTCTGTGCCTTTATTTTTGCTGTTTCCTTCATTATGAATGTCCTTTTTCTTTAATCCATTCCAATTGCACCCCCCTAGTGGGATAACTAAATATTACTCTCCTGTCAAAGCCAACCCCAAAGCTAGCTTAAAAATCACCTCTTTTACCTAAATGTTCCCAATTTCCACTCTCACTCCTCTCCACCCACCCCACCACATTCACAAGCTCTCTCTCTTCTAACACCATCATAGGACTTAATCTGTATCTCTTTTTTAACTTTATTGCTGAAAGTATGCCAGATGTACCCTTTTTTCCCATTCACCCTCTCCATCCCGCACCCACTCCTCCCAGGCCTTCACCACACTATTGTCTGTGTTCATGAGATATGCATATATGCATATAAGTTCCCTAATAATCTCTCCTTACTCACCCCCACCCCTACCCCCCCCCCGAGATTCCTCAGTCTGTTACACGCATCTATGTCTCTGGATTGTTTTGTTCATCAGTTTATTTTGTTTATTACATTCCACATATGAATGAGATCATGTGACCTTTACCTTTCTCTGACTGGCTTATTTTACTTAACATAATACTCTCCAGGTCTCTCCATGCTGTCTCAAAGGGTAAGAGATCCTTCTTTGTTGCAGCAGCAGAGTATTCCATGGTATAAATGTACCACAGCATTTTATCTGCTCATCTATTGATGGGCACTTGGGTTGTTTCCAGATCTTAGCTATGGTAAATTGTGCTGCTATGAACACAGGGGTGCATATATTCTTTCTGATTGGTGTTTCAGGATTCTTAGGATAAATTCCTAGAAGTGGGATCACTGGGTCAAATGGGAGTTCCATTTTTAAGTTTTTGAAGGCACTCAATACTGTTTTCATAGTGGCTACCAGGACTGCATTCCCACCAGTGTGCTAGGATTCCCTTTTCTGCATATCTTTTCCAGCCCTTGTCATTGGTTGATTTGTTGATGGTGGCCATTCTGACAGGTGTGAAATGATACCTCATTGTTATTTTAATTTGCATCTCTGATGATTAGTGACTGAGTGTTTTTTCATATGTCTCTTGGCCTTCTGTATATCCACTTTGGAGAAGTGTCTATTTAGGTCCTTTGCCATTTTTTAATTGGATTGTTTATCTTCCTTTTGTTAAGTTGTATAAGTTCCTTATATATTTTGGAAATTAACCCCTTATTAGATGTATCATTGGCAAATATGTTCTCCCATGTGGTGAGCTCCTTTTTCAAATTGTTAATGTTTTCTTTTACTGTGCAGAAGATTCTTATTTTGATGTAGTCCCATTTGTTTATTTTCTTCTTAGTTTCCCTTGCCCTAGGAGATGTATTGGCAAACATATTTGCCATGAGAGATGTCTGAGATTTTGCTGCCTTTGATTTCTTATATGACATTTGCCACTAGGAGGTTTCTGCATGATGAAAAAAGTACATGTTTTTCCTGCATTATGGGCCAGTAAACTCTTTGATAAAAAGCTCATAATAGTCCTAGCCAGTTTTGCTCAGTGGATGGAGTGTAGGCCTGTGGACTCAAGGGTATCAGGTTCAATTCCAGCCAAGGACACATGCTTGGGTTGCAGGCTCGATCCCCAGTAGGGGGCATGCAGGAGGCAGCCGATCAAGGATTCTCTCTCATTATTGACATTTCTATCTCGCTCTCCCTCTTCCTTCCTCTCTGAAATCAATAAAGAAATATATATATTTAAAAAGTTCTTTTAAAAGGAAAGCTCAGAATGGATTCATCTTTGTATTCCTCACCTAGCAAACATATCCCAAACACACACACACACACACACACACCACCACCACCAACAACAACAACAACAACAACAACAACAACTCTGAAAACCACAACAACAACAACAACAACAACAACAACAAAAACCTTAGCACACTGCCTTTAACTGCTTCAATGCTCATATTTATAGAGCAGTTGTATTGTTTATGGTGGATTTATATACAAAAAGTTGAAGTAAATTTTGTTTGGATGCAATAGATAAGTTAACATATGAAAATCAGTAGCAATAATTTTTACCATCATGATTTTTATCATCAGCTACAACTTAGCAAATGCCTATTGTTAGGTATTAAAATTATTTCTAATATGCACAGCAATTGAGCAATGACCTATTATTATCCTCTATACTCTATTTCCTATATGAGGGAAAGTGAGTCTCAGAGAATTGAAGTAACTTGGCCAAGATCACACAACTAAAGTTGTATGAGTTCTTTATATATTTTGAAAATTGACCCCTTATCAGTTGTGTCATTGGCAAATATGTTCTTCCATGTAGTGAGCTCCATTTTCTTCATTTTGTTGATGTTTTCTTTTGATGTGCGAAAGATTTTTATTTTGATGTAGTCCCAATTGTTTACTATGGGGCTAGGAATTAAAAAGAGCTGAACTAGGAATAGAAACTAGGCCTGCCTTACTTCAAAGTCCATGCTCTTTTCATTAGAACATTTTTCCCGAAGCACTTTCACAACTATTACTTTATTTGAAACACCCAGCAATAATGTGAAGTTGGCAGGGCTGGGTATGCTCTCTCATCAACACCCCATTTATTGTTGCATCTCCCATTGGTATACTCCAACCTTCCTCTCCAGTCTCACTGAGGGTCTACCACAACCCCTTTTAGCAATCTACAATCCTATAAAGACAATACCACCCCCAATGCCTGATTAAGACCTTTAGAGGTGAGCTTAAGCATTAGAAGATAGTCTCCTATTCTGTCATTTTAAAAATGCTAACACATAAATTTAAATTGTATCTTTCACTGACCAAAATGTAAATATGCTGAGTTTTTAAAGCTTCTTTCTAAATTTTCTAATGCCATCTTTCCTTCTTCCCCTTCTTCCCTTCCTTCCCTACAATCTACTTTCCCCCTCTTTCTTCCTGTTCTTCTCTCTTTCCCCCTCTCTCTTCTGCCATGCTGATGCCATCAGCTTGGACTTCGTCTGCTTTCTGGGTGAACCAACATGGGAAAATCCCAGGAAGTAGGGGTCCACGAAGTAGAGGAGAAGCCCAGATCCCTATAAAACAGTGGTTTTCAACCTTGGCTGCATATTAGAATCACCCAGGAATCTTTTTAAAATCCTGATCTGGGCCTCATCCTCCAGAAATTCTGTTTCTTTGTTACTAATGTTGTGGCCTCAACCCAGAGTTTAGAACTCTGTGAGGTAGTATTTCAATAGGAATGAATTTTCCCAAAGTGACAGCTAATCAAGGGGAAAGGTCACCTTAGTATGTGTATGCCAAGAAATAAAATAAGATGTTTTGTTGAATTATACAGTTAGAAACTGTATGGTTTTGTTAACCAGTATCACTCAGTAAATTCAATAAAATCTACACTAATAAAAGAGAAACATGGTAATTGGTGTACGACCGCTACCCTTTTCATTGGCTGATCAGCGAGATATGCAAATTAACTGTCAGCCAAGATGGTGGCTGGCAGCCAGGCAGCTTGAAACTGACATGAGGCTTGCTTGCCTCAGTGAAGGAGGAAACCAACGTTCCCCGCCTGCTGCTGCACCCTCTGAGCCTGCAGTTTAAGAAACACTGTAACAAATACCACCGGACTTCAGCCAGCAGGTTCGCAATA
>NW_006286233.1:25493-27319 GCF_000327345.1 Myotis davidii
TCAGTAGGACATCCCCTGAGGGCTCCCGGGATGTGAGAGAGGGCAGGCCGGTCTGAAGGAACCCCCCGAGTGTGCAAATTTTTGTGCACCGGGCCTCTAGTAAAACAAAATAAGAAGATGGTAAATGTTGTAAAGGGAGATAAAAGGGTGACAAATTTTGACTCCTTCACAGTTGTACTGGTGTAGACACTGTTTCTAGTCCGTTACCTGGTGCTCTGGATCTGTCATATGAGTAAGGGAAATTCTTGGACAGTTTTTCAACTTCTAAAGTAATTTGAATCATGCTGTCCCATTACTATATGGTGTTGATGACAATGAAAAGTTTCTATCTGTGCTAAGCACATTATGGGTTAAACTTAAGAAAGGGCTGCAACACAACCATCCGAATTATCCTTAAATTTTTTCAAAAAGGCCCTGGCCCATAGCTCAGTTGGTCAGTGCATCATCCTCATATGCCAAAGTTTGGGGTTTGATCTCCAGTCAGGGCACCGACAATTACACCTCATTTCTTGAGTTCAATAAAAAAATATATTTCAGAGCCAGGAACTCAAATTATAAGAGAAAATTTATTTAGAAAGTTATAGAGGTAGTAGAAGTGAGCCAGTTGGGCTGCATAGGTTCAGGAAACAAGTTACAGAAGCAAAATAAGGGCCCTTTAGCAATCCTGAGAATAAAGATCAAAGTAGGAGGGATCTCAATACCAGATATCAAGCTATATTACAAAGCCACTGTTCTCAAAACTGCATGGTACTGGCACAAGAATGGGCATGTAGACCAATGGAATAGGATAGAGAACCCAAAAGTTGACCCAAATCACTATGCTCAATTAATATATGACAAAGGAGGCAAGAGCATACAACGGAGTCAATACAGTCTCTTCAATAAATGGTGTTGGGAAAATTGGACAGATACATGCAAAAAAATGAAACTAACTAGACCACCAACTTAGACCATAAACAAAAATAAACTCAAAATGGATAAAGGATTTAAACACAAGATGGAAAACCATAAAAATATTGGAGGAATCCATAGGCAGCAAAATGTCAGACATATGCTGAAACAATATCTTCACCAATACAGCTCCTAGGGCAATGGAAACTAAAGAGAAAATAAACAAATGGGACTATATCAAAATAAAAAGCTTCTGCACAGCAAAAGAAACCATCAATAAAACAACAAGAAAGCCCACTGCATGGGAGAACATATTTGCCAATGCTATTTCAGATAAGGGTTTAATCTCCAACATTTATAGGGAACTCGTACATCTTAACAAAAGGAAGAGCAACAATCCAATTTTTAAAAATGGGCTAGGGACCTAAATAGATACTTTTCTAAAGAGGACATAGAGAAAGCCAAGAGACATATGAAAACATGTTCAAAGTCACTAATCATCTGAGACATGCAAATCAAAACAACAATGAGGTACATCTCACACCTGTCAGAATGGTTATCATCAACAAATGAACAAAGGACAAGTGCTGGTGAGGATGTGGAAAAAAAGGAACCCTCATGCACTGCTGGTGGGAATGCAGACTGGTGCAGCCACTATGGAAGACAGTATGGAGTTTCCTCAAAAAAAACTAAAAATGGAACTCCCATTTGACCCAGTGATCCTACTTCTAGGAATATACCCTAAGAAGACAGAAACGCCAATCAGAAAAGGTATATGCAGCCCTATGTTTATAGCAGCACAATTTACAATAGCTGAGATCTGGAAACAGCCTAAGTGCCAATCAGCAGATGAATGGATTAGAAAACTGTGGTACATCTACACAATGGAATACTATGCTGCTGTAAAAAAGAAGGAATTCTTACCATTTGCAACA
>NW_006286233.1:28440-34321 GCF_000327345.1 Myotis davidii
ACTTAACATATGCTCCTTTAAAAAAATAAAGAATTTCAAATCTTAAAAAAAAAGAAAGTGTTGCAAGTCTAACATAATCATAAGAATAACATGTTGAGCAAAACACACACTAGGACGGGACTAATCCTCAGGGTAGTTGGGCATTGTGCCAGGGACCTGTGAGACTAACTTGTACTGTTGGCTTTTTTCCTGGTTGGGAAGAGGGAAGAGCAGGAGCTTGAAGATGCAGCCCAGCCAGCTCTGGGAAGGAAGACCCAGGCAGAGAACAAAATGTTTCACATTGTACATTTGCTGAAAAAATAAAATTATTATTCTTTCTGGAGTGTACAATGTAGAATTTAATCTTATTTAACCTTTCATTTCCCTTTCCCATAAGCTAACAATCAACATGTGTAACTTATTAACACAACTGAGCATAATTGTTCAGTCTTTTTATATCTGTTAATTGAAGATATTTGTCTTCTCTTTTCCCCTAAAAATGTATTTGCCCAGTTAACAAAACGTCATTTACTTGAATGTTTTTTTATATCCATTCCAAAGGATCCATAAATTTCATTGTGCTGTGAGTATAAGAAGGATTAAAGTATAGGGGAAACATGATGACAAATTGGATGTGATTACTGTCCTATTCTTACTTGATTAATTCAGAATATCAAAACAACATTAGGCATTTTGACAAAAAGTCAGTGTAGTTCTTTATTTCCACTCAGAAGAGACTAATCCTCTATGTTTGGGCATTTTTTTTAACTTGTACTTATAAACATTGAATTTGATCTTTGCTCTTTTGCAGGGGGTTTACCCATCTGATAAATATATCTGTGGGCGAGGCACTGTTCAGTGCTTTAGTCCTGGACTCTTTAACGATCTACCTTGGCTGCTCCACAATCCCTTTGTTAATTATTCTATCTTCCTGCTTAAGTGCCTCCAGTTCTGATTCTAGAGTATTATTTGGTAAATTAAATCATCCATAACACAGAGAGGAAGGGGGGACGGGAAGCCCTGAGTGGTGAAAAGTCAATGCGGTAAAATCTATGCCTTGTAGATTTCTTAATATGGAAGCCTCTGCTCAGCCCCTACACAATTGTAGCAAGTTCACCTATCCAGTTTCCCAATTCACAGGTAAATGGAAAATAACTTAAAGTTAAGTTACTATGGCTACAGCTTATTATTATTATTATTACCATTTACTGAGTACTATTAGCTGCTAGAAACTGTGCTAAATCTTTTCCATGCATTATTTCACTAAATCTTTGCAGCAACTCTGTAAAGTACAATTAGTAGCTCCATTTTACAATTTCATAAAATGAGTTTTAGACTTAAGTTTTAGGACTAAGTAATTTGCCAAATTTGTCTATACTTCTACAGACAGGCATACAAGTAACAGTGAGATAACCTGATAACAAAAGAATAAATAAAATACAAAAGAAAAATAAATTGCAAGAAGTTGGAAAGCATAGTAATTTGGAGGTATTGAATTTGGAGACAGGCCCTCTTGATATCTCTCAGTAGCTTTCAGAAGGCAACCCAGTATTACAACACAGTAAAGGAACTGGTGTGTATAAGTATAACCCCAAACCATTAAATTATGTTCAAAATCTCCTAGTTAAGAATGGAGAAAGAAATGTAATACTCACTATAAATATTTCTCTTATTTTTTAAAAAATTGGTAAGGTAAATATCAACCTGTGTTCTGGATTCTTAAAGGGAAGGCTTTAGTTATCTGAAGAATTCACATAAACAGAACACATTATTCTCTGATGATGCATTTTTATTTGTGATATTTTTCTAAAGAATAAAACATTAAAAGGGAAGAAAGGAATATAACTTGATTTGCAAAATATTTTCATTTCTCTTTCAAAGCCTCTTCATTCAGCTTCAGCTAGTTCATTTGTCAATTTGCTGTGGTTTGGGCATATTCCATCACCAGGGTTTATCCTACTATACTGACTAATGTGGGCTTGACCACTTTAAAAGGAGACCTGGGAGCATGACTGAATTGATCTGTGGTTTAAAGTGGCCAAAGAAAATCCTCAATCCCACTCCTTACTAGGATTATAATAGTTGCCCCAGAGCCTTACTCAAAATGGCTACATGGTCCATGCCTAGGGTTTAACTGTGATTTGTCATGAGAAGGTGAGATCTTGAACAAGGTCATTTCTCAAGTGACCTGTCCTTAGTGGGTACCTGAATATGGCCTAGAGCACCTGAGAGGCTATAGGAAAGATGAGAACCCTGGGCCAAGACAATTTAAAAGGAGCCAGGGATCCAGCAATCAACTACAAGTATCCTTCAACAAAGTTGGCCTTGTCCACAGTCTTACCCTATTATATTTTGCCTGGATCTGTCCATAGCAAAGTTTCCAAGAAAAAATTGCAAGGAGGGACCCTAGGGACTAAATAGGTGGCAGGGAAAGATTCTGAGGTGCTTCAGGCTTCTCTCCGAGTAAGAATTAAACAAACAGCCCAGTGTGGATAGTGCGAGGGGAGGTTATATGAGACAGACATAAAAAATTAAAGTCCCAAACCACAGTGGTCATTCAGAAATGTTTGCAACTTTTCATAAGGCAGTGGTATTACTCCAAATTTCCTAGCCAAATATTTATTAATGCAGCTGAGGATTGAGTACATGAGGTTGTCTCACATCGACCCAGCATCCTACTTTCCTTGCAGCTCTAAACTGTGAGGTACTGTCAAAAAAACTCTTCCACACTCAAAATAGCTACGTTACAGAGGAGAGTTGGAACGTGTTCTGGGAGTGGGTGTGTTTGTTTGAGTTCAGTGTGTGCAGAAAAGGCAAGCCTCCAAAGCAATTCACACACTTCCCTCCTCAGCGATGGGTACACAGACAGCAGAGCTCCTGGACTGTCTCTGAACGGTAACGTACATTTATAAAGATTATTTTCTTAACTATTTTGAGCCATTTTATAAATAATATGCATGTGTCTACTTATATATATATAACTTTGGCTGATCTTGTGTGGTTGCTTATGAGGTTTGATTTCTGAGTGTCAGAAAGGGATCCCCCGTACCTCCTACCCTAGCCACCCAAAAATATCTCTTGGGCTGGCCCACCACAGATGAGTTCAAATCCCCACATTGCTCAAATGAGTTAGTCATTGAAAGTAGCTGTTAAAATTCAAGTGTCACATTGGGATATTAAGTAGACATTATAAATTAAAGACTATGTAAAACAGAAAAGAATATGGAGAAATTGATTCTAATATAATGTTAAGTTTGAAAGGAAGAATGCAAAATGACATACACAGTCTGGTTTAGATGCTGTTTATAAAATATCATGGGGTCAGAGCCAGCATATATAAACCTAGTTCATGAATATGAGCCTGTAGTAAAAGAAACCCAGCACTGTTGGGAAAGTTTTGTTCTGATTTATTTTAATAAGTGCTTTCCACAGTTTCTGATCCTCAGATCCTACTTTCTTTACAGTGTATCATCAGATACCTCTCTTTGCTGATCCCCGGAGGCTCCCAGTGACCTCCTGTTAATCGATCTTGGTGGGGCCCAAAACCCCACCTCCTGAAAAATTTAAGGAGGCTGACATCTGCCTGCGGGGAGCTTTTAGAAAAACCTCACAAAAGCCCACCCAATCTCTCTTGGCAGCAAACTGCAAAACCAAGCCCATTTCCTCAAAAGATGGTGGAGGACTTAGCAGCCTCCTATATTGCTCTGAAATTGGAGAATGAAATTCTCCAGGCCCAAGTGCAGAGGCTGATGGAAGAAAATGCTGCCCTGCAGGCCCAGATCCCAGAGCTCCAGAAGCCCCAAGCAGCCAAGGAGGATGAATCCGTCCAGAAGCCCACAGAGGCCCAGGAGCCCCCAAAACCCTCAGAGCCCCTGGAAACTCCAGCAGCCTGGGATCATACAAATCCCCCAGAGTTTGAAGAGCCCCAGAAGCCCAGAGAGCCCCAGTCGCTTCCAATTGTCCATGGACTCTCAGCAGCCTGTGTGTCCCAAAAGCCTCCAGAGGCTAAGGAGCTGGAGAAGTTCCCAATGGCCCTGGAGGTCCACAAGCCCTTTGAAGTCAAGGAGGTCCAAGAGCCCCCTCATACCAAAGATGCCCTAAAAGCCGAGGAGGCCCAGAATTTAGAGCTCCAGGATCTTCCAAATGCCCAAGATCCCCAGGAAAAACCAGAATGCCAGGAGACCTCAACACTCCTGGAGCCCCTGGAGCTTCAGGCTCCCAAGAAGCCTCTTCAGTCTTGCATGCCTCAGGCCCCCCTGGATCTTTCAGATGCCCAGGAGTTCCTAGAGCTCTCAGCACCTCAGGAGTCCCTGGAGGGCCTAATAGCTGCTGAGACATCAGCCACTTCAGAGTTTCCACAGTCCCCTAGTGGGTTGGAGGCTGAAGTTTTCCCCTTAGAATACCCTTTAGCCTTCAATGGGAATTCCCAGAAGTTTCCTGAATTCCTGGTTCAACTGAATAGTTACATGAGAGTCAGAGGGCACCTGTATCCCACTGAAGCAGCCTTAGTGAGCTTTGTTGGTAACTGCTTCTCAAGTGAGGCTGGAAAGTGGTTCCAGCCCTTAGTATATATCCAAAGACCCCTGCTGGAGCAATTTGAAAGTTTCATACAAGTGCTCCAGGATACTCTTAACAATCCAGAAAACATGGAAGATGCCAACCACCGCATCCGTCGGCTTTGCCAAGGGGAGGACCCTGTCCACCAGTATGTGACCCACTTCCACCTCATTGCTCAAAAGCTAAACTGGGGTGAAAGTACTCTCTGCATCCAATTTCAAGAAAGCCTTGCTAGTTCTATTCGAGAAGAACTGTCTTCCACAAGCTCAGCCACTAACCTATCTGATCTGATCACCCAGTGCATCAGCCTTGAAGAGAAGCTAAATGTTAAGCCTGATCCAAATCCACAAGGTACAATTCCCTCTGAGGAAAGAGCTGGGCCTGAGAATCAACCACGGCCTGTGCAGGCTGCCAGCAATCGCCCACGCCTCTGTGAAGCTGAACGGGCTCGGCGCCGTGAAGGCCACTTGTGCCTCTACTGTGCTCATCCTGGTCATTTTGCCAGAGATTGCCCTGTCAAGCCTCATCGTGCCCAGCAGGCGGGAAACATCCAGGCCCGGCGGTAAGGGGGAACCCGGGCGGGCCAATCTACAAATATGCATCCCCCTCACTTCCAATATCCATGTCCCGAACCCTATGGCTTACTGTTGAAATTCGACTTGGAAGACGACAGTTCTTTGAGCAAGCAATGGTGGACTCAGGCTCCTACAGAAACAGCATTGACCATTCCGTGGTTCTTCGAGAGAAGCTGCCCATCCGCAATAACATCTTCCCTCTGATGCTTGAAACAATAGATGGCCGTCCACTGATTAATGGACCCATAACTAAGGAAACACCACCTGTCGAAGTTAAAATTGGAAACCATGTTGAAGAGCTACAGTTTGACATTATTCATGCACCACGATACCCTCTGATTCTTGGAATCCACTGGCTTGAAACACATGACCCAAACATAGAGTGGAGTACCCGCACTGTGTCCTTTCCATCTCGTTATTGTCACTACAATTGCTTCAGGCACAGATGGAATAGAAGACATTGTGATGAAATCATTGCTGGGTAGATTCTTTGTCCTAGTAACTGCTCCTGGCAACCTGTCTTCTATTACCTCAGTTGTCATCAGAATCTCTAACAAAATTAAAAACTACCTGGACAACAACACTGCCTCTGGGATCATGGACTGAACCTGACAATTTTGAGCTGCTTTTTTTTCACCAACCCTGCATGCCCATTTCTTTGAACCCTGCATTACTCTGAGGCAGTTTTTTTTTTAATTTCTCTATGATTAAGGTATTACATATGTGTCCTTATCCCCCATTGCCTCCCCCCCCCCCACTCATGCCCTTAC
>NW_006286233.1:34335-39187 GCF_000327345.1 Myotis davidii
TCCCCTACTTTCCCTCTGAGGTTTGAGCAGTTTTAATTACAATTTATACTAACAATATGCATGAGAATAGATATTAGAAACTAACTTTGAAAAATGTAGCTGTTAGACTGACTTGATTTTTTTCTTATCAACATTTTTCTCTATCACAACAATTGCAGTATCTTTTCAATAAAAAATAATTTGCAAGTGATATTTTTTAAAAATCAATAAACATTGGTAATTTCTACCGGTATTTGAATTATTTCTTGGCTTAACTGAGGGAAGAGGAGAAGGGATAAATAAGTTGGGAGGAAGAGAGGGGATTGGAAAAGGCTAAAAGTTTTGGTGATGTACTAAATATTCCAGGGGTAGTTACAGGTCAGTGGGTGATGGAGTGGGGTGATGGAGAAAGTAGGGGAAGAGTTGGGGCAGAGAGAGATTGGGTGATGTATGGAGGGGTTAGGGAAGGGTAGAGGGAAGGTTGAGAAGAGGTATTGGGGGAAATTAGCAGGAAGTTGGGAGGGGTTCAGTGGAGGGCTGAGATATCTGAGGGCAAGGGTGAAGGGAGAGGGAAATTCCTACAAATATAAAGGGACCACTAACAGAGACATTGAGCAGCTTTGAAAGCAAATTTCTTGGACTTTATAAATTAACCAAAGAAAGACACTGGAGAGGGTAATGAGATGGCTCATTGACCCAACTTTCCCATAAAGTAACAATGTTATTCCTTGCACCTGGGAAATTTGCCCTAGAGTTCATGCCTGTTAATCGGCTCTTGCCAGTGCACAAGAGTTGGATAGCAGGAATCAACTTTCAAAACATGCAGATCATTAATAGCCAATTATACCTCTCCTACATATCCAGGTTGCCATACTGCTTGCATGACACACCATAAAGGCCAAGGAAAGGAATTCGTGTTCTTATGGACTTGAGAGGGGCTAGTGTAGTGTCCTGACTTAAATCTCTCTCTCTCTCTCTCTCTCTCTCTCTCTCTCTTCTCTCCAGGGTGGGGGGAATGAAGAAGAAGCTGAAATCTCCAGGTGAGACATGAGCAGTGATCAAAGCGGGTGCTAGTGATTTCTTCTGTGTTTCCAACTCTCCTTTAGGATTCTCTTTCTGAGACCACTTGAAGGAGATTAGACAAATAATCAAATAAATACATGGTCATTACCCTAGGAGATATGTGAGGAACTTATATTTTATATCACTGAGCCACTAATATTTTCCAGCTACAATGTCAGGCATGTTATACACATTAATTATCTCATTATTACACAGAACAACCCAGTGAAGTAGGTATGTTTGCTCCTATTTTAGCAATGAGCAAACAGAATCCCAACAAGGTTAGTGCACTTGCCCAAAGTCACAAAGCAAGTGAGTGGTGGAGACATATTTGGCCTCCAAAACCTGTGCCCTTTCCTCTACATCATGCCAATGTCTCTAATGCAGTGGTGAGGGTCAAATAATATTGTGGTAGCAGAGAGCTAACCCTAAAAAGGAGAGAAAACTCAAAAGACAAATTGTACGAAACATTTGTATTGTAATTCTGTTTCCCCAGTTCCCTTCATCTCAACCCCGTCCCCTTCACCGACTCATTCACCCCTAAACTTACCTTTTATTTCTTGGAATATTTCCTTTTGTTTAATCAATGGCATTCATGGTTTAGGTCCATGGTATTTTCTTCATGAGAGTTGGAGGTATATTAATAATGAGTTATCTGTAGAACCTATGCATTATTATCTAGCAGTATGTATATCACCCCTGGGACTATCTGCCTATCCACTTCAATAACCAACACACTATGATGTACACCTGAAACAAATATAAAATAATATTGAATATAATCTGTAATTGAAAAAATATAAAAATTAAAAATAAACAGACAGAAATAAAAATAATCCATCTAAATCCTATAGAGCCTTAAATTCTACGTCTTCTAGTCCTCATTGGTCTTCTATTTCTTCCCTAAACAATCTAAGATATTTTGCCATTATACACCACCTTGTGGTATGTGGGTACATTTCCGCAGGTAGATAGCCTACCCCCCCCACACACACACACACACAAATATTTAGCCTGGGTTCAGAGATAGAACCTTCTACATCCCTAACCTTGACAACATAGCCTAACATAGTGTCTGTTACATAAAAGTTCTCTACAGTGACTAATTCAATGATAGCCAATTATCATTACCCAGAGAAGGGTGCTTATTTGTATATTAAGGACTCTTCTTATTTTTTCTCTCTTGTTCAATTGCTCATCTCTACCCTCAAGACCAAGCACTATTTGTCAATGTGGAATTCAAGACAACAAAAGATTTCAGCAGCTACAGAGAAAAAAATCTTTTTATTTGTCAAAATACTTGGAGCTAGGAAGACCAACTGTGTTGATTTCTCCTAGACTGAAAAGATTCATGTGTTAACTTCCTGTGTTAACATTGGTATGGTTAGTCAACATACCTGGTCCCTACATTTTTCTACCTGGCTATAGAAATTTATTTAACTATAGTAAAAGTCCTTATTGCATAAAAAGAATCAATTATTTCAGCATAGAGCAACAGAATTTGTGAGTTTTAAATTACTCAAAAATCTATTTCTTTATTTCACAAATGAAGGAGCTGAGGAGGCCCAGGAAAAGGAAAACAACTTAATGTAGGGTTATGCTGATCTCCTGACTCCAGATCTAGTGGGGATTTTTTCAATATAAGCTATATTTCTAATTCAGTAGTTAAAAAATCAAGTATGTGGCCAGCACTGAGCTAGGTAATATGGACAGTGTCTAAAATATAATGAGACATTTACAATGTGCTCCAAAAGAAAAATTAGCAGGAATTAGACAGCTAGCATATATAATCAAATATGTGACAGTAACAAATATACCAAACTGAAACATTGTACAAGATAGGAAAACTAATGGTAATAACTACCATTTAATGAGCATCTAGGTTTTGCCAGATACTGGGCTATGTGATTCAGGTCTTTTCAACTGACTGCAAAGTAGATATTATTAGCCCATTATATAAATCAAAGAAGTGAAGCCCGCTGAGGTGAGGTCACTTGCCAAAGGCCACACTGCTAGGAATTGGTGAATGTTAAAAATATGATCTATCTCATTTAAAAGCTGGAATTCAATCAACTGGTTCTCAGGCTGACTTTCCTTTACTCTTTATTAACTATTCAAACAATATTTATTCACTGGACATGAGTTCTATTACCTTAGAAAAAGATATTGATTTGTTAATGCGTTTATTTATTCATTCTACAGACATTTATTGAATACCTTCTATGTGACAGACACAGACATAGGGAAAAGAGGAAGAAAAAGGGAGAGAAAGAGAGGTACAAAGATATCTGAAGTATGATTCATGCATAGTTCTTGCTCTGACCACAATGTAATGGAAGAAGTTGTTGTATAACATAGTGTTGTGGTATACAGAGGAGAGAGCATTAATTCTGCTATGTACCAAAAAGGCATGTTTTGAGTTGGATCATGAAGGAATTTCATTGGAAACAACAGGCAGGGCAGGGCTTTACAAATTGAGTAAAGTGTACACAAAAAAAGAAGTTAAAGAGGGAAATTGTGGTGTCTTTAGAAAAGATAGTTCTATTCCACTGGAGCATAGGAGTGTATGTGCATGTGTGTGGAGGGTAGAAGATTGTTAGTGGAAGATGAAGCTTAAGAAGGAAGTTGGAGCCCTGACCGGTTTAGCTCGGTGGATAGAACGTCGACCTGTGGACTGAGGAGTCCCAGGTTCAATTCCAGTCAAGGGCATGTGCCTTGGTTGGGGGCACATCCCCAGTGGGGGGGTGCAGGAGGCAGCTGATTGATGTTTCTAACTCTCTATCCCTTTCCCTTCCTCTCTGTAAAAAATCAATAATATATATTTTTTTTAAAAAAAGAAAGAAGTTGGAAATCGCAGATTTAAAACCCTATCTATCAGGCTGGTGTTCAAACTTTATCCTGTGGGCAATTTAGACTGGAATCTTTGACTTTCTTCCCCCACCTCCCCCCCCCCGTTTTTGATATTTGGATGTATATTTTCTCTCTTGCTACAAGGTAATGCATACTCATTGCAACAAATTCATATATATATTAGAAGGTTATAACATAAAAATGAAAGGTTTCCTTAGCTCTCTGTCCCTTATTTCATAAATTAGGAGGTTTTTAAGTAGGGAAGAAATGTGATTAGTTTATATTTTAGAAACTTTTATTCATAACACGGTAAAGTTTTTTTTTTATTAAAATAAGATTGAGCTGCACTTTCTTCCCAAAGGAAATAAACATTCTAAAAGTAAGACTTTATTAAAAATTATTTGATACACCCCAACCACACATGGCACTGCATTAACTAGTATCAATATAGCAGCCAAAATTGATGTATTATTATGTTTTTAATTCTTTATTGTTTAAAGTATTACATTATGTCTCCTTTTTTCCCCATTGACCTCTCCCCAGCCCACCCCTCAGCCCTCACCCCCTAGTGTCTGTGTCCATTGGTTATGCTTATATGCATGCATACAAGTCCTTTGGTTGATTTCTTACCCACCACACACACCCTCTCCTGGCTTCCACTCTAAAGTTTTATGGTCTGTTCAATGCTTCTATGTCTCTGGCTCTATTTTTCTTCATCAGTTTATGTTGTTCATTATATTCCACAAATGAGTGAGATCACGTGATATTTATCTTTCTCTGACTGGCTTATTTTGCTTAGAATAATGCTCTCCAGGTCCATCCATGCTATTGCAAATGGTAAAAGTTCCTTCTTTTTTTTTACAGCAGTGTAGTATTCCATTTTGTAGATGTACCACAGTTTTTTAATCCACTCATCTGCTGATGGGCACTTAGGCTGTTACCAAATGTTTTTAAGAAACTG
>NW_006286233.1:39590-42741 GCF_000327345.1 Myotis davidii
ATTTTCCCATCTTGTATTTAAGTCCTTTATCAAGTTTGAGTTTATTTTTGCAAATGGTGTAAGTTGGTGGTCCAGTTTAATTTTTTTTGCATGTATCTGTTCAGTTTTCTCAACACCATTTATTGAAGAGACTATATTGGCTCCATTGTATGCTCTTGTCTCCTCTGTCAAATATTAATTGAGCAAAATGGCTGGGTCAATTTCTGGGTTCTCTATTCTGTTCCATTGGTCTATATGCCTATTCTTGTGCCAGTACCAGGCAGTTTTGAGAACAGTGGCCTTGTAATATAGTTTGATATCTGGTATTGTGATCCCTCCAGCTTTGTTCTTCTTTCTCAAGATTACTGCGGCTATCTGGCGTCTTTTTTATTCCTTATGAATTTTTGGAGAGTTTGTTCTAGATCTATGAAATATGCCGTTGGTATTTTATTGGGTATTGTAGAAATTTTTATAGTGATGTGGAAATTGATGAGAGAGAGCCACAAAAGTACCCTCATAATTTTTATCTTTTTAGGTTTTATGAAGAGTTCAAACCATCAAAAATAAAGAATTAAAAAATAAATTAAGCCCGACTTTGCTCCAGTGTCTGAGTACTTACTATGAACAGGAAGTATACACAAATATATACAGGATAATGTCCCTACCATCAAAAATTTTACTATCTGATAATGGATAAAGGCTCATGTATTATAAGAAATGACCTTTCCATTTAGGCCTCTTCAGTTTCAAATTTTAAAGACTAAACAAAAAGATTTTCTTAAAATACATATTCTGTAATATTTGGCACAATTAAAAGGAAAACAGTTCCCTCTTTAAGTTTTTCTAAGTTTAAATTTAACAGAAAAAAATGATCTCTATATATTTTGACAGTCTCCCTTTCTGGTTTATTTTCTTAACAAATATTTCATATTTCATCTTATTGAAGTATGCTTGGAGTAGTCATGATCATCTCATTGAAGGATTTGTATATGCTCCAGTTCTTAAAGTACCTGTGTATTTCTAAAAGTATGTCTTGTAAAGGTTTTCTAGCAATTAATGATTTTAAAAATTCTAAAGGCGATGAACTTTAATATCTAGCATATTGCTAAATATCAAATATTCAATGACAAGAGCAATATAGGTATCAGAGCACTAGGGTCAGGAGATTAGGACTAAAACCTTGAGTTTGTCACTTACTAGCTGAACAGCCTATTTCATTTATGAAATTAGGATAATCATACTTGCTTTACCTATCCCACAAAGTGAGAGGAATCATAAAAAAAAACCCTCATGTTAAAAAATACTGTGAACAATAAATATATGTAAATATATTAAGAATCATTATGAAATTTGAAAAAGTTGTATAAATAAAAGGTATTATAATAACTTATGTTTGTAATAATAACCCCAAGGATCTTCATGATACTAAAATGCCCATTTAAATAAATTTTAATTTCACAGATTTCTAGTATTTAATATGTGTCAGCTATTCTGTATTGTTAATTAAAATTCAATTAGATTGATATCATTATTATATTAAATAGTTTTTGGTAATATTATAATCAAATCATTTGATAATAAGAATAGAATTTTTGGCATATATAACAGCATTCTATTTACCAAAATATTGTATTATTTAAGTTGCCAATTCCATTCCAGAGGCATGTCAACTAAATGATCACTTACTATAATTGGTCTGAGCTTATTTCTTCATCTATTTAGCCTAACTTAGAGAAAAAAAGTCAGAATAGACTAATCTTTATGTCCTCAACAAAAGAAAATTAAAACATATAAGACTATTATGTTTTCCATTTCTAATTTATATGATTTCCAGGTAAACACAATTGAAAGTTAAAATGACAAACTGTGCTGGCCTCTAAGTAAGTCATAAGTCTGTAGGAAACAGCTGCCAGCATCATTTAATATGACTAACAAAGTTCTCACCTCATTTATTATTCTGCCTCACAGTGATTCAAATATGTGAGAAAGCTTTGTGAAGGGTTTTAGTTTGGAGAATGTGAGACATATTTCTACCAGGTTGGTGGGAGTGAGAGGAAGGAACTAATGCCAACAGTAGTCAATTAACTGTGTCTGACTTGGTTCAAATGGGAGAATCATTATGTATTCTGATACAGATGAAAATGGGATATGGCACAGAAGCACGGAACAGTCATATGACACAGGATATCTGGTAGCCTAAAATTCACATGAGAAAAAGAAAGCATGAAATTTTACAACCATACAGAACAAAAGGTCTGAAATTCTATAGCTGAGCTCACTGTTTTTCTTAGCTATTCTCAATGGGTTTTTTCCCCCCTGTCAGTTATACCATAGATAACCACATACTATGCAACAAGTGAACCAGCTGCATTGGCAGTGAAGCTCTTATGAAGCTTAAAAGAAAAGGCAGCTGAACACCAATATTATTAAAAGCATTCCCAAAAAGATGAAAACCACAGGGAATTTCTATATTTCTTTTTTTAAACTTATCTTTATTATTGAAAGAATTACAGATGTGTCCCTTTTTTGCCCATTGACCCCTTCTCTCATGCACCCGTCTCTCCCAGGCCTTCACCAAACTATAGTTTGTGACCATGGGTTATTCATATATGCATACAAGTTCTTTGGTTAATTTCTTTTCCTTCGTTCCCTCTGAAATTAACCAGTCTGTTCATGCTTCTATGTATCTGAATCTATTTTGTTCATGAGTTTATTTTATTCATTAGATTACACATATGAGTGAGATCATGTGATTCTTATCTTTCTCTGACTGGCTTAATTCACTTAGCATAATACTCTCCAGGCCCCTCAGTGTTATTTCAAAGGGTAAGAGATCCTTCCTTTTTACAGCTGCATAGTATTCCGTGGTGTACATATACCACAGCGTTTTGTACACTCATCTATTGATGGGAACTTGGGGTGATTCTAGAACTTAGCTATTGTAAATTGCTCTGCTATGAACATAGGGGTACATATATTCTTTGTGATCAGTATTGCGTGTTTCTTAGGATATATTCCAAGAAGTAGGATCACTGGGTCTCTATTGATGAACTTGGGGTGATTCTAGAACTTAGCTATTGTAAATTGCTCTGCTATGAACATAGGGGTACATATATTCTTTGTGATCAGTATTGCGTGTTTCTTAGGATATATTCCAAGAAGTAGGATCTCA
>NW_006286233.1:49045-51061 GCF_000327345.1 Myotis davidii
GAAAGTGCCCATGAACAGGATTCGGCGAGAACAAACAAACAAACACCGGCCGCGGAAACGGGGAAGGCTTGGTTTCTGTAAGCTCTTCTTTTACGGGCACTGCATGGTCAGGTCAGCTCTTCAGGCTGCCCCCTTTAGGCTCAGTCCTCCGTGATCACAGAACCCAGCTCTCAAATCCCCCGGCGGCGCCAGGAATCCCGTGGATCTCCTTTCCCCAGTCAGGGGCTGTGCCTGTCCCAAGGACAAGGCTGTCTGCCACTTGGTCTCCCTCCGGCCCTCTGGGTTCAGAGGTCTGGCAAACTTTCCTGCCCAAATCCCTGGTTTTTTTTTTTTACCTTTCCAGGGGAGTTCTGCCCTTCCCGGCTGCAAACCGTCTCACCAGCTAAGCCCTTTCGCCAATTCGGGGTGGGTGTTATTAGTTTCAGCTGCTCACTCCATTTGCTCCGGGACATGACCTGGGACGCATCTGCCTATATCGCCGCCATCTTCTTTCTCCCACAAGTTGGAAATATTTATTCATTGGTTTGGCTAGAAGTTTCCTGCCTTTTTAAAAGTTTTATCAACTTGTTTCTTTGTTAATTAGTTTCTCATGTAAAATAAAAAGCACAATTTAAAATAGCAATTAAAAACATACTAAGCAACATTATAAAACAACTAGACATAGCAGATATCTAGAACAATGCATCCAACAACAGCAGAGTACCTATTCTTCAAGTGACCATGGAACATTCTTCATAAACCATATACCAGGCCATGAAATAACCATCAGTAAACAGAAAAGGATTGAAATCCAAAAAAGTATATTCTCCAACTATAATAGAATGACATTAATAAGCAAAAACAGAAGATTGGGAAAAGGCACAAATATGTGGAAATCAAACCACATGCTTCTAAGTGACCAACGAGTCAAAGAAGAAACAACAAGGGAAATTAGAAAATGTTTTCAGATGAGTGAAAATGAAAACATAATATAAGAAAACATATGGGCTCTGGTTAGTGTTGCTCAGTTGGTGGGAGCATCATCCCCTATACCAAAAAGGTGGTGGGTTTAATTTCTGGTCAGGGCACATACCTAGGTTGCAGGTTCAATAATCCCCAGTCAGAGTACATGTGGCAACTGATCTCTCTCTCTCTCTCTCTCTCTCTCTCATCTCTATCTCTATCTATCTCTTTCTCCATCCTCTCTCTAAAATATATTTTTTAAAAGGAAACATGGGATATGGGATGCAACAAAACAGTCCTTAGAAAGAAATTTCTGGTTTTAAAGGCCTAAACTAAAAAAGATCCCAAATCAACAACTCAATTTCTACCTTAAGAAACTAAAAAAGAAACACAAACTAAATGAAAAGTAGGAAAAAGGAAGGAAATAATAACAATTAGTGCAGAAATTAATGAAATAGAGAACAGAAAATCATTAAATCCAAAAAATGTTTTTTTTAATAAATCAACAAAATTGGTAATCTTTTAGATTGACTGAATAAGGAAAAATAAATAAAATTCAAATGACTGAAATATGAAATTAAAGATGGTACATTAGTAGCAACCTTACAGAAAGAAAAAATATTATAAGAGAATACTAGGGGAAAAAAATATGGCAACAAAGACATAATCTAGATGAAATGGAAAAATTCCTAGAAAGACACACCTGAAACAGAGTCAAGAAGAAATAAAAAGTCTGGATAGATCTATAACAATGGAAGTGGTTAAATCAGTAATAAAAAAAGTTTCACAAAGTAAAGCCAATTACCAGATGGTTTCACAGATGAATTCTACCAACTCCTATCTAATGAAATAGTAATATGCAAATTAACCATCATTTCATCACTCCATCACAAAGATGGCGGCAGCCACGAAGCTGGAATGGGCAGGAGGCTTGGGTTGCCCCCGTGATGGAGGAAGCCAAGCTTCCCGCCTGCACTGGCCAAGCCTGGGCTCCTCTCAAGGCTACAAAGTTTCAATTATAGAAGATAAACAAATCCCAGATACCTGCTTCCAGCCAGACCTGGCCTCCGCTCA
>NW_006286233.1:51187-54340 GCF_000327345.1 Myotis davidii
TTCAGGGGGCAGACGCTCAATGCAGGAGCTGCCCCTGGTGGTCATTGTGCTCCCACAGGGGGAGTTCTGCTCAGCCACAAGTCAGGCTGATGGCTACTCGTACAGTGTTGGTGGTGGGAGCCACACTCGCCTCCTCAGTAGCACTAAGGATGTTCGACTGCAGCTTAGGCCTGCTCCCTGCTGGCAAGTGGACATCCCCCGAGGGCTCCTGGGCTGCCAGAGGGATGTCTGACTGCCAGCTTAGGCCCGATCCCCTGGGGAGTGGGCCTAAGCTAGCAGGTGGTCATCCCCCAAGGGGTCCCAGACTGCGAGAGGGTACAGGCTGGGCTGAAGGACCCCTGTGCACTGAGCCTCTAGTATTAAAAACACCAATCTTTCACAAAATCTTCCAAAAATATAGAGAGCATTTTTCAACTGATTTTATGAGACCAGTATTATACTTATACCCAAACTACATAAAGACATCACAAGAAAAGAAAGCTACAGACCAAATCCCTTATCAATATGCATGCAAAAATCCTCAACAATATACTAACCAACTTAATCCAGCAACATATAAAAATTACATATCATAACCAATTAGGATTTATTCTAAGAAGGCAGGAATGTTTCAACTTTCCTGAATGTTTAATCAGGCAGGAATTGATCAACATAATAAACATAATACACCACATTGGTAATAGACAAAAACTATGTAATTATCTCAATAAATAAAAAAAACTCACTTGACAAAATCCAACATCATCACATTATAAAACTCTCGACAAGCTTAAAAATACAAGAGAAAATTTTCAACTTGATAAAAAGCATCTATGAAAAATCCACAACTAACATCATATTTAATGAAGGAAGACTAAATATTTTCTCCAAGATTAAGTATAAGACATGGATGTTTACTCTCATCACCTCTATTCAACATTGTAGTAGAGATTCTAGACTGGAAAATTGAGCAATAAAAAATAAAGACATTAATATTGGAAATGAATAAATAAAACTAGGTCTATTTGCAGATGACATGATCTTGTATTTGTAAATTCTAAGGAATTCAATAAAAATAGTAGAGCTAATAAATGAGTTCAGCAAAGCTGGAGGATACAAGATCAATATACAAAAATCAGCTGTATTTTTACACAGTAGCAACAAAAATTTCTAAAATAAAATTAAGGAAATAATCTAACAAATTTAAAACTTGAACACTGAAAACTAAAAATAACTCTTGAAAGAAATTAAGTAAGGCCTAGATAAATGGAAAGACATTCCACAAACATGGGTCCCACAATTTAATATTATTAAGGTGGATAAGCTCCCCAAATTAATCTATAGTTTCAGCAGAATCCCTATTTTAAAAAATCTCAGATTAATTTTTTACACAAATTGACAAGCTGATTCTGAAATTTATATGAAAATGCAGGAGATCCAAAGTAGCTAAAATAATCTTGAAAAAGAGAACAAACTTGGAAGAGTCACTATTCCTGATTTCAAAATTACTACAAGGGAGACTGCAAAGCATAGTGGATTAGTGTATTTTGTGACCATCTTAAAATGATTGGACAGTCTTTCTAAGACCCAGACCAACATGAGATTGAAGTCCAAACATAAATGCTATCTTGGTTTTATTATTACACTGTAGTGTATTGTGATTTGAGAGCAGTAACCAACTAAAGGCCATCAACAAACAGCACTTTACTGGATCAGAACCTCTCCTCTCCAATACCACTCCAAAATGACTAAAGCATAGAATTACAATAAGTCTGAAACAATTTATTTGAATTAGAGAATTGACATGAACTTCTGGTTTCTTTTCACATCATCTAAAACAATATTTATAAAATGAAGAGCAGTGGAGTCCCTGACTTAAGTATCTTACCCTTCCTTACATGTGGTACAGAAATAGTCGCTCCTTATCACATTTAATCTTCAAGGCAATATGTATTAAAGTTATAAAGATGTAATATTTTAACAGTAGAAACTTCTTGAATGTCTCTTCTTAACCTTCATTCCCTTGGGAATTTGATAGATATCTTCAAGATAGATGAATTTTACTGTCCCGACATTTGCACAGAGACTTTCCTTTCATGCCTCACTTTGGAAATTTGTGTGTATGTGAAAATTATTACATCAATTATATTCTCAGGTATGTTAAAATTTACACTCAACTTGAGGGACTTTCCAGAGTAATTTTTACTACATACTAATGTCGGAGATGCTACCTCCTCATACACCAACTTTAACCAAAATTAATTATTTATTTAGGTCAGTGGTTGGCAAATTCATTAGTCAACAGAGCCAAATATCAACAGTACAACGATTGAAATTTCTTTTGAGAGACAAATTTTTTAAAATTAAACTATATAGGTAGATACATTGTTATTAACTTAATTAGGGTACTCCTAACCCTTAAGAAGAGCCACCCTCAAGGGGCCAAAGAATCGCATGTGGCTCGTGAGCCGCATTTTGCCGATCACTGATTTAGGTGAACAACTATTCAAAATAAAGCCATTGCCTTTCTTTCATATACTTACTTTCCTAATATATATACCAGTTTATTTTAAAGCTGTATAAATCACTATTAATTTTATATTTTCATTAACAGACATCTTTAGCAAGTATTTACTATATATGGGGTAATATCCTGAATGCAGAGGCTACAGGAACATGATGCATGGTCTCTGTCCTCAAATGATTTTATTTTTTAAATTTATTTTTGACACTAGTACAGATGTCCCCCAATTTCCCTCCTTGACCCACCTCCATCCAGCCCCCACTCCCTCCCTCTGGCCATCACCACACAGTTGTCCATAGTTTGGGAAGACAGAAAATATATGTTAAATGTACTTTGTATAATAAAAGAATTTATTTTTGTTAAAATAAAATCATGCTATATACAGATTTTGTAAGTTAGAAATCCACATACACATTAAACTTATATGTTCATGTTGCCCAATGTCACTCCAATAAAATTTAATAAAAAATTAAAATAAATCTACACTAATAAAAGAGAAACATGGTAATTGGCATACAACCGCTACCCTTTTCATTGGCTAATCAGCGAGATATGCAAATTAACTGTCAGCCAAGATGGCGGCCGGCAGCCAGGAAGCTTGAAACTAACATGAGGCTTGCTTGCTTCAGTGACGGAGGACTCCAATGTTC
>NW_006286233.1:55385-64553 GCF_000327345.1 Myotis davidii
GAGCCAGACCACGGGCTGCACCTAGAGATTGGGCCTGCCCTCTGCCACCTGGGAGCAGGCCTAAGCCAGCAGGTGGTTATCTCCCGAGGGGTCTCAGACTGAGAGAGGGCACAGGCCGGGCTGAGGGACGCCCCTCCTTCCCCCCCAAGTGCACAAATTTTTGTGCACCGGGCCTCTAGTCTATATATAAAAAGCCCTAATATGCAAATAGACTGAATGTGGAACAAACGAACAACCAGTCGCAGAACATGGTGGGCTTCGGCTGTGGCGAGATGATGCAGCAGGTAAGCAGGGGCGCCAGACCAAGGCAGGGCACTGGTTGCTGTTATAGACGAGCCTGTGGTGGTTACTGAAAATTCTTTGCTCCCATGTGGTGCAGTCCCGCCTGACGCTCACACCTACTGCAGGCGTCCAGTGCTGGTCCTGATTGCTCAGCGCCATCAGCGGGTGCAAGCAGCAGCTGCTGGCCCCAGTCACCTCTCAGGGCTTCTCCACCTCCCCCTGCTCCTGAGGGGCGATGGGGGCTGGCAGCTGCCTCTCACACCCACTGCCAGTGATGGCCCTACTCATATCTGCAGCTGGTGCCAGAGCTGCCATTCACACCCGCTGCCAGTGCCCGGCACTGGTGCTGATCGCTCAGCACCATCAGCAGGTGCAAGCAGCGGCTGCCAGCCCTGATCACCCCTGAGGGCTTCTCCACCTCCTCCTGCTCCTGAGGGGTGATCAAGGCAGCAGCTTCCACTCACACTGCTGGTGCCAGCCCCAATCGCTCCTTGCCATCAACAGGTGCAAGTGGGGCTGGCGCCTTCAGCATGTGGGACCAGTTGCAGCAGGAGCAGGGCTGCTGGCAGACAGGGGACCGGGGGCATGGAGGATGTGCCCACCACAGCCTCACAGCCCAGAGTTCCTTTCAAGGTGCACAAATTTGTGCACTGGGCCCCTAGTAAAAAAATAAAATCGCTTAAATTTTGCTTAGTAAAATTCTTCAAACTGATTGAAAATGTAAAATTTATTTTATCTTTATTTCCACTGATACTTATTCTTTCTGTACTCTTGCCACTGAAAATTCATGCTGAATAATTTTATAAATATTCCACCATAAATAAAACACAGATAAGAAAGAAATTGCTGCTGTAACCAGTTTGGCTCAGTGGATAGAGGCAGCTGATTGATATTTCTCTCTCATCGATGTTTCTAACTCTCTATCCCTCTCCCTTCCTCTCTGTAAAAAATCAATAAAATATATTAAAAAGAAAGAAAGAAATTGCTATAAAACTACAGTAACAAAGACATAAGGATAAATGTTTACAGATCCATGGAATTTAACTGAGACTCCAGAAAGAAAACCTCATAACCACAGTCAATTGATTTTCATCAAGGGCACCAAGACAATTAAATGGGGAATAGAAAGGTCTTTTTAACAAATGGTACTTGGAAAACTGGCTATGCACATGCAAAGGAAATGCACAGTAACCTCAAGAAAACAACTTATTGGTTGTTCTCTGATCCTAGCCCAATGTTGGTTGCTATATAGGCAGATGAATAGATAGTCCAGCCATTTTGTTAGTCCGTTTGCTGACCTGCTTGCCTGCCTGCTTTTTGGGTGATGTGAGTGAGAGTTTACATATTGAAGAAAAGGTTTGCAAAGATAAATAAACAACAGGATACTACATCTTTAGATTTTATAGGTATCCATTTATGTACTCATTCATTTAGCAAGAATTTATTAAGTGTCTGCTATGTGCCAAGCTGTTTGAGGCTCTTTCAAGTAAGAGAGATAAACACAAAATATCAAGAAAATTAAGAAAATAATTACAAATGATACTAAGTGGAAAAACAGGTAAAAGAGAGGAGTTCATAGACAGAGAAGTTGGGAGCACCTAATTAGATTTGATGATCACAGAAGGCTTCTGAGAAGACATGACAGATAAGCTGGGACCCAAGGATGATAAGTGTCTATGGAAATATTTGGCCCACTTGAGATTTCAGCTAGAACTGCCTTGGATAGCTTGGTGAGATCAGACTCATCTCATGCATGAAGTGTCCCAACTCCAATACACAGGATGTCTTCTCATTTTTGATTTCAGGGATTTTACTAAAACCTCAGAACCCAGTAAGCCAGTGCTCAAAAAGTTTAAGGGAGCTAATACCACTGAGGGGAATTATCAACTAATGGGAGAGATAGTGGATGGTATAACCCTACCCAATATCTGCATATTGTCAATGCTCTATTTTCAGAATTAGAAAAACAACCTAATAGATTTCTTTCCTTTTTCAGGTCCCTAAATGTGTTGAATTTACTGGAATTTTAAAGTTTGAAGGAATTATGAAGGTCATCAAATCCAACTCACTTATTGGAATTTTAATCTTCCTCTATTTCTCCAATCCACCTATTCTAACTTCAGACCCTTTTAACTATTAGCAATTCCTTTATAATATTTAGGTAGTCTTTCTTTCTGTCTTTCTCTTTGGGACCACATAGAGCACAACTTATCATTGCCCTTTTACACCCTTTTAGCTATCTGTATAATTTTGCCTTATCCCCCATACAATTGAAACTCCAAACCTTCTCTAGATTAAACAAATCCAGGCCCTTTAACAGTTATGTTATATATCAGATTTTCAAAGCCCCACAACAGAGAGTCTTATTGTTTTCCTCAGAATAACTTTATTATGATAATTAACATTATATAGTTTCTGTCCACATAGATAGAAGTCCTGTTTCTTGGAATATCATGTTTACCTTATGAGAATTTAGACTATAATTATTAAATATGCTTCAGTTTATGCTGACATTTTAGATTTTAGCATAAGTGTGTTTAACAATGAAACAGAAAGCTAATGACTGGAAAGCTTTGCTTAAATATTAGGGAATCTGTTTCTGATCTCCACCTCCTGCCAAGTAGGTTAGATAACCTTGAACTTTCCTCTACAGCATTTTTATCACTGCAGCTTATTTTTTAAATTATTTGCTTAATTCTATATTACTCAACAGAGGATAAACTCTAATAGAGCAACGAATAAAGAATAAAATTTGTCTATATGCATTTGCTAACACAATGTCTGGCACACAATAAAGCCCTCACATGTATCTATTTATGGAATGTATAAATCAAGGAGCTTTAATAGTCCTGAAATTGTAAGGTACCTAAAAGCCCTTATTTTTTAGATGGATGAACTTAGAGCTGTGGATGTAAAAAGATTTATACAAGATTACACAGCTTTTTGGTAAGAGGTCTGAAAATTTATATTTTGACATTCTTCCCACTCCTATGATTTGGGGTCCTGGTTATATAATTAACCCAGGGGCTCTCGCTATACTATACTAGTGGTTAAGTTGAATAAAAGATAGCCACCAAGAATAATTTCTCTATCCATTGATTTACTGAATATCGAATTAAAATAATCTACATTTGAAACTACATTTTTTAAGAGCATGAAATTTTACACTATACTGCTAGATTGAATTGTGAATTCACAAAGTTCAGGTGCTATCTTGTTCACCAGAGAATCTCCACAAATATTACAGAGAGAAAAACAAAATGCTTCAAGTTTCTTGGTTAAAAAGATGCTCAACTGCTTCCTCCTTGCTATTTTATCACTTTATACCTACACTGTCCAATATATAGCTACTAGTCACATGTGGTTAGTCAGAATTCAGATGTGCTGTGTTAAATTGATACCTGTTTTCTAAGATTTAGTATAAAAAGAATATGTAATATCTCACTAATAATTTTATATGAATCACATAATAAAATAGTAATACTTTGGTTATATTGGGTCAAATAAAGTATATTGAAATAAATATTACATTTTTAAAACTTTTATAGAGCTTTAAGAAAACTTAAGCCCTACCCGGTTTGGCTCAGTGGACAGAGTGTTGACCTGCGGACTGAAGGGCCCCAGGTTCGATTCCGGTCAAGGGCATGTACCTTGGTTGTGGGCACATCCCCAGTAGGGGGTGTGCAGGAAGCAGCTGATTGATGTTTCTTTCTTATCGATGTTTCTAACTCTCTATCCCTCTTCCTTCTTCTCTGTAAAAAATCAATAAAATATTTTTTTAAAAAAAGAAAATTTAAAATTACATATATGATACCCATTCATGACAAAAGCTGTCAGAAATTTAAGAATAGAAGGGGAATACTTCAATTTTTTTTTTAAAGGCACACATGTTTATCCCAACTACCCTACAAAAAGTCTACAGGTAACATTATCCTTAATGATGAAAGACTGAATGTTTTTCCCCTAATACCAGGAAGAAAGCAATGATATCCACTCTTATTACTCTTATTTGACATAATATTGGAAGTTCTAGCCACATCTATAAGCAAAATAAATTTTAAAAGGCACACATATTGGAAGAAAAGAAATAAAATTCTCACTATTTGCAGACTTGATAATCTACATAGAAAATCCCAAGGTTAGAGGATATATACTTAACACACAAAATCAATCACATGACTATATATTAGCAATGAACATATAAAAACTGAAATTAAAAACACAGTAACATGTATAATGACTACAAAACTAAAAAATGAAATAATTAGGTATACCTTTAACAAAACAAGTATGAAACTCTGTATGCCAAAAATTACAAAATGCTTGTGAAACAAATCAAAGATATAAAAAAACAGAGAGATATATCATGAACACGGATTGGAAAACTCAACATAGTAAAGACATCAATTCTCTCCAAATCAATATGAAGGTTTAATGTAATTCCTATAAAAATCACAGCAAGGATTTTTGGAAATATAGGCAAGTTTAGTCTAAAATTTAGAGGCATACCTTGTTTTATTGTGCTTCATTTTATTACATTTTACAGACATTAATTTTCTCATAATTTTTAATTAAAGTTTACAGTCAACATTACTTTGTATTAGAAACAACTATATATATAAAAGGATAATATGCTAATTAGACCAGATGTCTTCCAGAAATCTATCTGGATGCCCTTCCAGATAAAGCCATGGTGGCGAGGGCTGAGGCAGAGGCAGTTAGGGGTGATCAGGCTGGCAGGGGATTGCAGTTAGGGGCGATCAGGCAGGCAGGGGAACAGTTAGGGGCATCAGGCAGGCAGGCAGTTGAGTGGTTAGGAGCCAAGGGTCCCGGATTGCAAGAGGGATGTCCGACAGCTCAGTTTAGGCCCAATCCCTAATATATATATATAACTTTTTATATAAATTTAACTAGAGGCCCAATGCACGAAATTTGTGCCTGGGGGTGGAGGGTCTCTCCGCCTGGCCTGTACCCTCTCACAATCTGGGACCCCTTAGGGGATGTTGGACATCCCTCTCACAATCCGGGATCCCTTGCTCCTAACTTCCCACCTGCTTGCTCCTAACCACCCGCCGTTTGCTCCTTACCACCTGCCTGCTCTCTCCTTACCATTTGGCCCACCACTCCTTAACGCTGCCACAGAGGCAGAAGAGGCTTCCACCACTGCCACTGCACTCACCAGCCATGAGCCCAGCTTCTGGCTGAGTGGTGCCCCCGCTGTGGAAGTGCACTGACCACCACATTGAGCTTCTGCCCCCTGGTAGTCAGTGTACATCATAGCAACTGGTCATTCTGCCATAATGGTCACTGGGCTTTTATATATATAGATGGTAACCACACATAAAAATCCCCAAACCAGGACACATAGCTTTAAGAAAGAGGAGACAGAGGAAAGTAGTATGGAATACCACCAAACAAAAACAACAGATAGAAAAAAAAACGAAAAGACCACAGAACTGAAAACAAAACATAAAATGGGTGTAGGAAATTCTCATACATCAATAATTACTCTAAATGTAAATGATATGAATTCACCAATAAAGAGGCACAGAGGAGTAAGTGGATCAAAAAACAAAACCTAACCATATGCTGCCTACATCTAAGCTTCAAAGACAAAATTAGATTCAAAGAAAAAGGGTGGAAAATTATTCTCCAGGAAAATAACATCCACAGAGAAGCAGGTATATCCATACTTATATCTGACAAAATATATTTAAAGATAACATGAGACAAATATGGATACTTTATAATGATAAAGGGGACACTACATCAAGTAAACATAACATTTCTTAATATATATGCAATCAACCAGGGAGCACCAAAATATATAATACAGCTACTCACAGAACTAAAGAGAGAAACAAATCAAAACACAATCATAGTTGGGGACCTTAATACTCCATTGACAGCTCTAGACAGATCAAACCATCAGAAAATCAATAAAGAAATATTGGTCTTAAGTGAAACACTAGACCAAATGGACATAATTAACATTTACAGAACTTTCACCCCAGAACATCAGATTTTGCATTCTTCTCCAGTGCATACAGAACATTCTCAAGGATAGACCATATGTTGGGTCACAAAACTAGCATCAACAAATTCAAGAAGATTGAAATTATAAGAAGCACATTTTGTGACCACGATGCCTTGAAATTAGAAATCAAATGCAAAAAGGAAGTAAAGAAACCCAAACATATGTGGAGATTAAATAGCATACTACTAAAAATGACTGGGTAAAAGAAAAAAAGAAAAGATGAGATCAAAAGATATGCAGAGAAAAATGAGAATGACAGTACAGCTTGTCAAAGATTCTGGGATGCAGCAAAAGCAATAATAAGGAAGCTCATATCATTACAGGCCTATCTAAAAAAAAAAAAAAAAAAAAAAAACAGAAAGAAAAAAAAGCAAACCCCAGTAAACTAACTTCACATCTTAAAGAACTAGAAAAAGAAAAAAAAGCAACCCAAAGTCAACAGAAGAAAGGAAATAATAAAAATTAGAGCAGAATTAAATGAAATAGAGACAAAAAGACTATACTAAAATTAATAAAAAACCAACAGCTGATTCTTTGTAAAGATTAATAAAACTGACAAACCCCTGGCTAGACTCACTAATGAAAAAAGGAAAAGACCCATATAAACAAAATCCGAAATGAGAGAGGAGAAGTCACCACAGACCTCACAGATATACAAAGAATCATGCTAGGGCTAGGCAGTAGCTAGTTTGACTCAATGAATAGCGTCTTGACCTGTAGACTGCAGGGTCCCAGATTAAATTCTAGTCAAGGACACATGCCCAGGTTGTGGGCTTGGTCCCCAGTAGGGGGCATGCAGGGGGCAGCCTATTCTCTCTCATCATTGATGTTTCTCTCTCTACCTCTCCTTTCCTCTTTGAAATAAATAAAACTATATTTTAAAAATAATAAATAAAAGAAAAATGCCAATTGACTATTTAAGAATCATGCTAAGATATAATGGAAGACTATATGCCACCAAATTCAATAACCTAGAGGAAATGGATAAGTTCCTAGAAATATATAACCTTCCCAGACTAAATCATGAAGAATTAGAAAATCAAAATACACAAATCAGCAGAGAAAATTGAAACAACCATCAAAAACTTCCCCAAAATAATGTCCAGGATCAGATGGCTTCACCACTGAATTCTACCAAATGTTCAAAGAAGATTTTAAATCTATCCTTCTCAAACTCTTCCAAAAAATTTAAAAAGAGGAAGTTCTTCCTAACACATTCCACGAGGCCAATATAACCCTGAAACCAAAACCTGGCAAAATTAACACACAAAAAGAAACATACAGACCAATATCTCTGATGAATACAGATGCAAAATTCCTAAACAAAATACCAGTAAATCAAATAAAATATTATATAAAAAATTCATCACGATGAAGTGGGGTTCATTCCAGGGACACAAGTATGGTCCCACATATGCAAATCAATCAATGTAATACACCACATTAATAAAAGAAAGGATAAAAATCATATGATCTTATCAATAGAAGCATAAAAATCATTTGATAAGATACAACATTCATTTATGATTAAAACACTTAATAAAATAGGAATAGGAAGGAAGTACCTCAACATAAAGGCCATTTGTGATAAACCCTCAGCTATTATCATATTCAATGGAAAAAACTGTAAGTTTTTCCTCTAAAATCAGGAACAAGACAAGGATGTCCACTCTTACCGCTCTTATTTGACAGTGCTGGAAGTCCTAATCAGAGCAATCAGGCAAGAGAAAGAAATAAAAGCATCCAAATAGGGAAGGAAAACGTAAAACTGTCACTTTTTGTGAATGCCATGATTCTGTATATAGAAAACCTTAAAGACTCCATCAAAAAATGATTAGAAACAATAAAAAACTACAGTCAAGTTGCAGGATACACAATCAATATGCAAAAACCCATTGCCTTCCTATATACTAACAAAAAATACTTCAGAAAGAGAAATGAAAAAGAAAACAATTTATTTTGCTATTGAAACCAAAATAATAAAATACCTAGGAATAAATTTTACAAGGAACATGAAGGACCTATATACTGAAAATTACAAAGCATTGTTAAAAGAGATGGAAAAAGACACAACAAAATGGAAAAATATCCCATGTTCATGGATTGGAAGACTCAACATAGTTAAAATGGCCATATTACCCAAAGCAATATACAGATTTAATGCAATCCCCATCAAAATCTCAATGTCATTTTTTAAAGAAACAGAATCAGAAATCATAAGATTTGTATAGAACCGAAAAAGACCCCAAATGCCCAAAACAATCCTGAGAGAAAAGAACTAAACTGGAGTTATCATGCTACCTGACTTCAAATTATACTACGGAGCTACAATAAGAAAAACAGCATGGTATTGGCAGAGAAACAGATACACAGATCAATGGAACAAAATAGAGAGCCCAGCTATAAAACCACATGTATATGGACAGATAATTTTTGACAAAGGATCCAGAAACACACAATGGAGTAAAGATAATCTCTTCAATAAATGGTACTGGGAAAACTGGAAAGCCACATGCAAAAGAATGAAACTGGATTATAATTGGTCCTATGTATAAAAATCAATTCAAAATGTATCAGAAACCTAAATATAAGACCTGAAACAATAAGTTACATAGAAGAAAATATAGGTATCAAACTTATGGACTTTGGTCATAAAGAATATTTTATAAACTTGACCCAAAGGCAAGGGAAGTAAAGGCAAAAATAAATGAATGGGACTATATCAAGATAAAAAGCTTCTGCACATCAAAAGAAACTTACAGCCGAACCGGTTTGGCTCAGTGGATAGAGCATCCGCCTGCGGACTCAAGGGTCCCAGGTTCGATTCCGGTCAAGGGCATGTACCTGGG
>NW_006286233.1:65789-67900 GCF_000327345.1 Myotis davidii
CCTGTCAGGTGTGTGTTTCTCGCTTCTTGGGATATATTCCTAGAAGTGGGATCACTGGGTCAAATGGGAGTTCCATTTTTAGTTTTTTGAGGAAACTCCATACTGTTCTCCACAGTGGCTGCACGAGTCTGCATTCCCACCAGCAATACACGAGTGTTCCTTTTTCTCCACGTCCTCTCCAGCACTTGTCGTTTGTTGATTTGTTGATGATAGCCATTCTGACAGGAGTGAGATGGCACCTCATTGTAGGTTTGATTTGCATCTCTCAGATGATTACTTACTTTGAGCACATTTACATATGTCTCTTTGCCTTCCATATGTCTTCTTTGAAAAAGTCCTTTGCCCATTTTTTAATTGGGTTATTTGTCTTCCTTTTGTTAAGTTTTATGAGTTCCCTGTAAATGTTGGAGATTAAGCCCTTATCTGAAATAGCATTGACAAATATGTTTTTCCATGCAGTGGGCTTTCTTTTGGTTTTGTTGATGGTTTCTTTTGCTCTACAGAAGCTTTTTATTTTCATGTAGTCTCATTTGTTTATTTTCCCTTTAGTTTCCATTGTCCTAGGAGCTGTATGGATGAAGATACTGCTTTGGCATATGTCTGAGATTTTGCTGCCTTTGGATTCCTCTAATATTTCTATGGTTTTCCATCTTATGTTTAAGTCCTTTATCCATTTTGAGCTTATTCTTGTGTATGGTGTAAGTTGGTGGTTTCCTTTCTTTCTTTTTTTTTTTTTTGCATGTGTCTGACCAAATTTCCCAGCATCATTTATTGAACAGACTGTCTTGAATCCATTGTATGTTCTTGCCTCCTTTGTCAAATATCAATTGAGCATAGTGGTTTGGGTCGATTTCTGGGTTCTCTATTCTATTCCATTGATCTATATGTCTGTTCTTGTGCCAGTACCAGGCAGTTTTGAGAACAGTGACTTTGTAATACATCTTGGTATCTGGTATGGAGATCCCTCCTACTTTGTTCTTCTTTCTCAGGGTCGCTGCAACTATTTGGGGTTGTTTTGTTTTTTTTGGTTTTTTTTTTATTCCAGATGAATTTTTGAAGAGTCCTTTCTAGATCTGTGAAATATACTGTTGGTATTTTAATGAGGAATGCATTGAATCTATAGATTGCTTTGGTTGATCTCTTTGGTTTTATGATTCTACCAATCCATAAACACCGTCTATTCTTCCGTTTATGTCTTCCTCTATCTATTTTTTCAACGTCCTGTAGTTTTCCATCTACAGGTCTTTTACCTCCTTAGTTAAGTTTGTTTCTTAGCAATATTAATTTTTTTGGTGCGATGGTAAATGCTTTTTTAGCCTCTCTTTCTGTAAATTCACTATTGATGAATAGAAATGCCATAGATTTCTTGGCATTAATTTTGTATCCTGCTATGTTGCCAGGATACAATTCATTTATGAAGTTTAATAATTTTTGATGGAGTCTTTAGGGTTTTCTATGTAAAGTATCATGTCATCTGTGAAGAAGGACAGTATTACTTCTTTTCCAATTTGGATGCCTTTTATTTCTTCTTCTTGTCTGATCGCAATGGTTAATACCTCCAGTACTATATCGAACAGGAGTGGTAAGAGTGGGCATCCGTCTTGGTCCTTTCTAAGGGGAAAAGGTTTCAGTTTTTGCCCATTGAGTACAATGTTGGCTGTGGGTTTGTCATATATGGCTTTTATTATGATCCTTCTATTCCCACCTTGCTGAGAGCTTTTATCAAGAAAGGGTGCTGGATTGTGTCAAATGCTTATTCTGCATCAATTGATATGACTATGTGATTTTTATCTCTCAGTTTGTTTATGTGATATATCACGTTTACTGATTTTCGGATATTGTACCATTTTGCATCCCTGGGTTAAATCCTACTTGGTCATGGTGTATGATCTTTCTGATGTATTGCTGGATCCGATTTCCTAGAATTTTGTTGATTATTTTGGCATCTATGTTCATGAGGGATATTGGCCTATAATTCTCTTTCATGTGTTGTTTTTATCTGGTTTTGGTATTAGGGTGATGCTGGCTTCATAGAATGAGCTCGGAGGTGTTCCTTCCTCTTGGATTTTTTGTATTAGTCTAAGGAGGACAGGTTTTAGTTCTTCCTTACA
>NW_006286233.1:68368-79905 GCF_000327345.1 Myotis davidii
CTTTGAAAATATCCCATGTACACTTGAGAAGAATGTATATTCTGTAGCTTTAGGGTAAAATGTTCTGAAAATGTTGATTAATTCCACCTGATCTAGTGTTTCATTTAGGATCACTGGTTCCTTGTTTATTTTTTGTCTAGATTTATCCAGTGGTATCAGTGGAGTATTAAAGTCCCCTACTATAACTGTATAGCTATTGATCTCTCTCTTTATATCTTCCAGAAGTTGTTTTATGTATTTGGGTGCTCCTGTATTGGGTGCATATATGTTTACCAAAGTTATATCTTCTTGTTGAATTGCTCCCTTGAGTATTATGTAGTGTCCTTCCTTATCTCTTATTATGGCGTTTACTTTGAGGTCTGTTTTGTCAAATATAAGCATTGCAACCCCAGCTTTTTTCTCATTTCCATTTGCCTGAAAAATTTTTTTTCCATCCCTTCACTCATTCTGTGTGAATTCTTTATTCTGAAGTGGGTCTCTTGCAGACAGCAAATATATGGTTCACGTTTTCTTATCCATTCAGCTACCCCATGACTTTTGATTGGAGCATTTATTCCATTTACGGTTAATGTTATTATTGATAAGTACTTGTTTATCGTCATTTTTATTCTTATGTTTGTGGTTCCTCTTGCCTTTCTGTTTCTTCTTTTTATAGCAGTCCCTTTAGCATTTCTTACATTGCTAAATTGATGGTAATAAACTCTCTTAGCCCTTTTTTGTCTGTGAAACTCCTGATTCCACCTTCAATTTTGAATGATAGCCTTGTTAAGTATAGTATTCTTGGGTTCACTCCCTTGCTTTGCATCAATTTGTACATTTCATTCCATTCCCTTCTGGCCTGGTGTGTTTCTGTTGAGAAATCAGTTGATATTCTAATAGGAGATCCCTTATAGGTAACTTTCTGTCTCTCTCTGGCAGCCTTTAAGATTCTTACTTTGTCATTGGTGTTTGCCAATTTAATTATGATGTGTCTTGGTGTCAGTCTTTTGGGGTTCATCTTGTTTGGGACTCTATGTGCTTCTTGGACTTGCATAGTTTTTTTCTTGCCAATATCAGAGAAGTTTTCTGTCATTGTTTCTTCAAACAGGTTTTCTATTCCTTGCTCCTCTTCCTCTCCTTCTGGTACCCCTCTTATGCAAAAGTGGTTTTCTTTTGTGTTGTCCCAAAGCCCCCTTAGGCTCTCCTCTTTCTCTTTAAATTTTCTTTCCAGTTGCTGCTGTTTTTCTGTGTTTTTTCCTACCTTGTCTTCTAATTCACTGATGCGGTCCTCAACCTCTTCTAGTCTACTGTTTAAGCCTTCCATTGTGTTCTTTATTGCAGTTATGTTGTTCTTCATTTCCTCTTGGTTTCTTTTCATGTTGGTGACATTCTAATTCAGCTCCTTATAATTCTCATTGAGTTGTGTATATTTGTCATCCAGTCATTTGAGCATCCTTATAACCATTACTCTGAATTCTTTCTATGATAAGTTAGTAGCCTCAATTTTATTTAAGTCCCTTTCTAGTGATCCTCTTTTTCTTTCCTTTGGGGATTGCTTTTTTGTCTTCCCATGTTTTGCTGTAACGTTTTAATTGTAGATCCATTTGCTTTGCTACCCAGGTTCTTTGGGGGATGTTGCTACTGGTGTGATCTATCAAGTCTCTTGGGCTTGGTAATCCAGCGTAGCTCCCTACTTGAGCTATTTGGGTTCTCTTGATATAGACTTGCGAGCTGAAAAGGCACAACTGTGGTGTCTAGAAGTCAGCATCCATGGAGGGGAGTGCCCCAATTTTTGCTGTCTTGCACCCTTGGTTGAAATTGTGCATGCCCAGCAGGATTCATAGTGGCACCTAGAAACCATCTGTTGGGGTGGTGGGGCTCAGGAGACTTTCACTCTGGAAAGGCATGACTGTGGTGTCCAGAGTTCTGTAGTTTTAGGGTGGGCAGACTCAGCTTTTGCTGCTGCTACTGTGGTTGTATACACGTGCCCCCAGTGGTGGCTTACAGGGGCACCCACAGTGCATTTGCCAGCAGGGTGTACTGACCCACTCTGAAGGGACCTGGCGCTGAAGCCATGGGATTGTGGTGTCTGTGGGCAGGTATCCCAGAAGAGGGAATTCAGTGTTTCTACAGCCCAGCAGTGCATCCCTGTTTGTATAAGTGCATGCTAAGCAGGGGCTCACCACAGTGTCCAAGGGCTGCCTGTGGAGGGTTGGGCTTGGGAGGCCTGCGTGCTGGAAAAGCATGTGTCTATAGTGTCCAGTGTTCTGCAGCTGTGGGGTGGGGAGATTCAGTTTTTGTTGCAGCACCTGTGGTGGATATGTGCACGCTCCCAGTGGCAGTTCATAGGGGCACCAGCGGTTCATTTGCCAGTGTGGCACACTGAAGCACTCTGAAGGGCCCTGGCTCTGAAGCCATGTAATCGAGGTGTCTGTGGGCAGGTGACCAGGATGAGTGAATTCAGAATTTCTATTGCTGGGGGAGTGCGTCCCTGTTTGTCCAAGATCACACCCAGCCGGAACTCACAGCAGCTCACCAGAGAGCCCGGTGGATAAATGGGCTCAGGGGGCCCGCTCCCTGGAAATGTGTGACTATGGCAGTGCCTTTGTGGCACAGAGCTCTGATGCACTCTGAGGAGCCCTGGTGCTGAAATTGTGCAGCTGGGTTGTCTGTGGGCAGTTATTCAGGAAGAGGGAATTCAGAATTTCTACTGTGGGGCAGCACGCTCATGTCTGTACAAAATCACACCCAGCAGGGGCTCACAATAGCTCCCAAAAGCTGCCTATGGAGTGGTGTGCCCTGGAAGTCTGCACACTGGAAACCCATGATTGGTGGAAACACACAGGAATGTGGAGTCTGGAAGTCTGCAGCTGGGGAGGGGGAAGTTGCACTTACTTCTGTGGGAGTGTGCCCAAGTCCCGCAGTCTGGGGAGTGCCTGAAGTGGTGGTAGTCTCTCCCTGTCCAAGAGAGTTTAATCTGTCAGCCCTTGCTGCTCCTGCCAGATTTAACTGTCCCTCATTCACTCACACACACACCACACACATCTACACACTCCTTTCATCCCCTCACTCACTCACATCCTCTCGCTCACCTCTGTCCTGCCAGCCACCATCTTTTCAAAAATTATATTCTTTATAAAATTTTCCCCCTGATATTTCAAGTGCCTACCTGGAGCAATTCATGGTTATTACAATATTATTAATTTTATTCTATATACTTTATTTTAGATCCCCATGAATACTTTGTAACCACTATTACTACTTCTTAATACCTTCACCTTTTTCACCCAGCCCCCAACCTCCTTCCACATCATCCTATCCATTTGTTCTCTTTATATATAAATCTATTTTGTTTGTTCTTTAGATTCCACATATAAGTGAAATCAAATGGTATATGTTTTTCTCTGCCTGACTTATTGCACTTATCATAATACCCTTTAGGTTCATCATTGCTACAACAAGTGGTATGATTTTATTGTTTATGGACAAGTAATATTCCATTGTATGTATGTGCATTGCTTTTTTATCCACCCATCTATTGATGGGCACCTGGGTTGTTTTCATATCTTAGATATTGTAAATAATGTTGCAATGAACATATGGGGTGCATATATTCTTTCAAATTAGTGTTTTCGGTATCTTTGGCTATATACACAGAAGTGGAGCCACTGAGTCATATAGAAGTTCCATTTTTAATTTTTTGAGGAACAACCACATTATTTTCTAGAGTGGGTGCACCAATCTGCATTCCCAACAGCAGTGCACTAGGGTTCCCTTTTTCCACATCCTCGCCAGCACTTGTTTGTTGATTTATTGATGATAGCCATTCTGATATGTGTGAAGTGACAACTCTTTGTGGTTTTAATATGGATTTCTCTATTGATCAGTAATGTTGAGCATCTTTTTCTATATCCATTGGACATCTGTATGTCCTGTTTGAAGAAGTGTCAATTTGATTCTCTGTCCACTTTTTAATTGGGTTGTATATATTTTTGGTGTTGAGTGGTATTAGTTCTTCATAAATTACGGACACTAACCCCTTATCAGATTATTGATGAATATGTTCTTCCATTCATTAAGTTGTCTTTTATTTTGTTGGTGGTTTCCTTTGTTCTGCAAAAACTTGTTAGTTTGATGTAGTTCCATTGGCTTATTGTTTTTATTTTGTTCCCCTTGCCCAGTTAGATATATCAAAAAAATAAGAGAAATATCCAACATTTTACTGCCTATGTTTTCTTCTAAGGGTTTTGAGTCTTACATTTAAGTCTTTAATCTATTTTGAGTTTATTTCTTTGTATGTATGAGAAAGTGATCTAGCTTCATTTTTTGCATGTATCTGTCCAATTTACCCAATAACATATATTGAATAAACTGTCTTTAGCCCATTGTATGTTATTGCCTACCTTGTCATAGATGAATTGATCATATGGGTGTGGGTTTGTTTCTTTGATTGATGTATTTGTTTTTATGCCAGTACAATGCTTTTTTATTGCTATAGCCTTGTAGTATTGTATGATATCAGGTAGCATTATACCTCCAACTTTGATCTTTTTCAAGATTGCTATGGCTATCTGGGGTCTTTCATAGTTCCATACAATTTTTTTCATTATTTGTTCTAATTCTGTGAGAAATTTCACAGGTATCTTGATGGAAATCACCTTAAATTTATAGATTGCTTTGGGCAGTATGGACTTTTTATGGTGTTAATGCTTCTTGTCCATGAACACAGTATATGCTTCCATTTATTTGTATTTTCTTCAATTGATTTCTTCAATATCTTATAATTTTCTGAGTATAGGTCTCTTCCCTGCATTATGAGATATATTCCTTGATTTTTTGTGTGCAATGTGTATTGTTCTCTTAGACTCTATTTCTGATAGTTTATAATTGGTGTGTAAAAATGCATTGATTTTATGAATATTTATTTTGTATCTTGCTACTTTACTGAATGTATTTATCAGTTCTAATAGTTTTTCATGTAATCTTTAGGGTTCTCTATATATAGTATCATGTCATCTGCAAATAATGACAGTTTTACTTCTTGATTTTTAATTTGATACTGTTCATTCTTCTTGTATTCTATGGCTAGGACTTCCAATTCTATGTTGAACAACAGTGGTAAAATTGGACATCCCTGTCTTAATACTAATCTTAAGGGAAATACTTTTAGTTTTTCCCTCTTTAGTGTGATGTTAGCTGTAGCTTTGTCATATATGATCTGTATTATGTTGAGGTATGTTATTTTCCCACTTTACTGAGAATTTTTATCATAAATGGAGGCTGGGTTTTGTCAAATGCTTATTCTGCATCTTAGATATGGTTGGGTGATTTTTATCATTCATTTTGTTTGTGTGGTGTATCACATTAATTGACTTAAGAATATTGAATCATCATTGTACCCCAGGAATAAGTGTCACTTGACAATGGTGTATGATCTTTATAACATACTAGAGGCCCAGTGCACAGATTCATGCATTGGTGGGGTCCCTTCGTATGGCCTGTGGGGATCGGGCTGAAACCAGCAGTCCAACGCCACTTGCTGCTCCCACCTGCTGCTCCTGCTCATCCTGGCCTGGCTGTGCCTGCCACCGCCTCCGCTCGGTAGGCTCCCTGATGCTCCGCTGCAGTCTCTGGGCTGCGGCAGCCAGCTGTGAGCCCTGCATCTGGTGCCTGTCGGTCAGCTGAGCAGCACTTCTGCTGTGGGAGCACATTGACCACCAAGGGGCAGCTACTGCATTGAATGTCAGCCCCCTGGTGGTCAGTGCGCATCATAGCAACCAGTGAACCAGTCAATTGGTTGACTGGTCGCTTAGGCTTTTTTATATATATATAGATTGATAAGTTTGGTTTGCTAATATTTTGTTGAGTATATTGGCCTGTAATGTTATTTCTTTGTATTCTGTTTTTGTGGGTTTGGAATCAGAATAATTCCAGCCTCATAAAATGAGTGATGGTGTCCTTCTCCTGTTGAAATTTTTGGATGAATTTGAGGACAATAGATGTTAATTCTTCTTGGAATGTTTGCTAAAATTCACCTATGAAACCATTCAGTTCATGACTTTTGTTTGTAATTAACACCTTTAGTTTTTTACTGTCTGTGAAGCTATTTATTTCTCCTTCAATTTCAAATGATAGCCTTGCTAGGTAGAGGAGTCTTGGTTGTAGGTCCTTGCTTTTCATCACTTTGAATATTTCATTGCAATCTGTTCTGGCCTAAAAAGTTTCTGTTGGAAAATCAGCTGGCATTCTATGGGCACTCCTTTGTAGATAACTTTCTTGCTGCTTTTAAGATTCATCTTCATCTTTAACCTTTGTCATTTTAATTGTGACATGTGTTGGTGTGGTCCTCTTTGGGTTCATCTTGTTTAGGACTCTCTACACATCCTAGAGTTGTATATATTTTTCCTTCACCATATTAGGAAAGTTTTCAATCACTATTTCTTCAAATATGTTCTTATTGTCTTTCTCACTCTTTTCTCTTTCTGTTACCCTTCTGATGTGGATGTTGTTATGTTTCATGCTGTACCAAAGGTACTTTAAGCTAGCCTCCTTTTTTAAAATTCTTTTTTTTTTGTTTTTGCTGCTCTGATTAGGTGTTTTCTGCTACCTTGTCTTCCAAATTGCTGATTCATCTAATCTAATATTGATTCCTTGTAATGCAGTCTTCATTCAGATATTGTATTTTTCATTTCTGCTGGTTCTTTATTATGGTTCCCATGTCCTTTTTATGCTATCTGTATGTTGAAGTTCTCACTGAGTTCATTCATTTTATCCCTAATTTCCTTGAGCATCCTTATAACCATTGTTTTTAACTTTGTATCTACTAGATTGCTTGTCTGCATTTCATTAATTTCTTTATCTGGAGATTTCTTCTATTCCTTTATAACATGTTTATTTGTCTCCTTATTTTGGCTGCTTCTCAGGGTTTATTTCTATGTAGTCAGTGGATTTTTTGTAGCTCTCAGTCTGGATAGGTGATCTTACGTAATAGGGTTTGAGTACCTGAGCTGGGTGCTTGAGGAATGTCTCTTGTGTAGCTTATGTAGCTTATGTGCAGGAACCAAGACCTGCAATATCACTGAGATATGCCATACAATAGCCAAGATATGGAAGCAACCCAAGCTCCCATCAATAGATGAATGGATAAAAAACTGTGATACAGATATACAATGGAATATTACTCAGCCCCAAAAAAGGAATGAAACTTAACATTTGTTACAGCATAGATGGACCTAAAGTGTATTATGTTTAGTAATTGAGTCTTAATTGCTGTTGGTCAACCAACTGATTTTTGACAAATATGGAGAACCAATGGAGTTTGTGGCATAGCAGTTAGAGAAAAATGGAGGGGAAACCATACCTTATGGGAAAAAAATAATTCAAAATTGACCCCTAGGCTGTCTGCCTGTTAGTATTGACCCAATCTACAGTGTATGAGTTGCTTTATTGGGTTGCTCTCCCGAGGAGGAATTCACCCTAGCAGGTTATGGTGCCTGCCAAGACCTCCATTGGTGTGCCATCTGTGGAGCTAATTTTGTCATGTTCTAATATGGTCTGAAGCCAGCCAAAAGCTTTGTTGGTTCTGGGGCCTCTTTAGAGGGACTCCAGTGCATGTCAATGTCAGGCACTTCCTGTTTTGGGCCCCAGGCTTGGCTGATATTATATATTTTACAAATTGATGGTAAGACTCTCCATTATGAGTTTCTGAAGGCTCAGATAATTGTTAACAATTTTTAGCAATAATGCATTTTGTATTTAAGGCATGTGCATTGTTTTTTAGACATAATGATTTTGCACAATTAATAGACTACATTTAAGTATTGACATAATTTTTATATTCACTTGGAAACAAAAAAAAATGTGTAATTAGTTTTATTGAGTTATTCATTTCATTTTGATGGTCTGGAACCAAAACCTGCATTATCACTGAGATATGCCTGCATGTGAAAAGTCATAAGGCCTAAGTAGCTAAAAGAAAATTGAGAAAAAAGAATAATGTAGAATAAACCACACTGATATTATTTTACTTTATAGCTACATTAATCAAGATAGTGTTTTAGAAAGGGACCCATACAAATATTCCCAACTGATTTTTGACAAATATGGAAAACCAATTGAGTTTGTGGTACAGTAATTGGACATAAATGAAGGGAAACCATACCTTAAAGAACAAAAATTTCAAAATTGATCATAGATTTAAATGTGACACATAAAACTATAAAACTTTTAGAAAAAAATTATAAAATAAATTCTCTAATCTCTGGGACCAGGAAAATAATTATGAGAGCTGACAGTAAAGGACAAATATATAAACGGGGAAAAATGATAAATTGGATCTCATCAAAATTAAAAGCTTTAATTCTGTGAAAGCTCATGGGAAAAGGATAGAAAAACAAATTATGACTTGGAGAAAATATTTACAAAAGACATATCTGATAAGAATTAGTATCCAGAATATATAAAAAACTTGCAAAACTCAACAGTAAAATAAACAAGCAATGCAACTAGAAAATAGGCAAACACACAAACACATTTCACTAAAGAGGATACACAGATAACAGGTAAACACATGAAAATGTGTTCAATATAATTATCCATGAAAGAAGTGAAATTAAAACTACACCTATCAGAATGGCTAAAATAAGGAATAGTGCCAATATAAAATGCTGACAAGGATACAAATAACCTGAATCATTCACACATTGATGGTGGAAATATAAACTGATACAGCCATCCTGTAAAACAGTTTGCTATTTAATTGGAAAACTAAACAAGCCCTGTGTACAACTCATCGATTACATTCTTGGGCATTTATTCTAGAGAAATAAAATTTTGTCTTCATAAAAACTTTATTTATAAGAGCCAAAAGAAAGAAACAGACCACATATCATTCAATGGGTGTACCACTCATCAATAAAAAGGAGTGAACCAACTTAGATGAATCTATAGGGAATTATGGTAAGTTAAAAAACTGTCTATGCCAAAGGTCACTAATTTTATGATTCCATCCATATATTCTTGAAATAAATTATAGAGATGGATAAATGACTAGCGGTTGCTAAGAAGTGGGGTGGGTGGGTAGGAGTTAAGTGTCTATAAAAAGGAAGGAGAAGTAATCCCTGCAATGTGGAACTGTTCACTGTCTTGACTGTGATGATGGATACACAAATCCACACATGCAATAAAATTGTACAAAACTAAATACACTCACACGACTATAAGTAAAACCATATATATCTTTAAAAGATTAGTGAATTGGATCTATGAAAGTATGCTGACTGGTAATTTGGTAAAGGGTACATAGCACCTCTCTACATTTATTCTTTCAACTGAATATATAAGACACCATGGACGTTGTGCCAACAAACCAACACTCAACTTCCCCCAAGTGGGACACTGGCCACACCACCATCCTGGAGCTACACCCCACCAAATCTCAGCCAATGGTGCCAAGACCCCATGGAACAAAATGAGGCCCACAACCCAGCACAACCTGGAAATGGTGGCTGCGGGTGCTGGGTAATGATGTCACATAACAATGTCCAGCTTCCTCTCCCTAGCAACTAGCATCCTTGGAGTTTTTTTAGCCCAGGAACTTGACTTGCTTTATAGTCAGGTGCAAGCATTTTAGAGATTAACAAAATCTTTGTGAAGCGTTTTCCCATGCTTCATCTCATTTGATCCTCACAGAAGTCCTGGAGTAGGTAGATAGGAGAGTCGGTAGAATCCTATTTTCTTTTCATTAGCAAAACACAAATAGGAATATTAAAACATTTCTTCTAATTAATTTTCTTTCAGTGTGCACAAATCTGTGCACTGGGATACTAGTAAATCTATAATTATCCCAATAAAATGCTTTTCCATTTTTTATTTCACTACATTAAATTTACTCATAAAAATGTACAATTTTTCTTTTTTAACAAAGTACAATAAAACATTAAAAAACAAAAACAGAATATTTGGCATTTACTATTCAAAATAAAATTAGCATAATATTAATTATTTATGAAATTATATCTTTTATAAATGTTTATAAAGCTTCATGCAATTTTGTAGAATTGATATAAAAGATCAGCTTAATAAAAAGTATAATTAAAAATGGCTTACATGCTCACTTTACATTTATTATTTGATAGCACTGCTCTAGGACATTCTCTTTCAATTTTCTAAATAGTGGGTAGATGTTGAAATGGAAATAAATTTAAATACTAAAACCTGGACATTACCTAAAATTCACTGTGATCATATTGTAATTAAAGGTTATTTGCTTTGAGTTCCAAAATGATGGCAGATTAAGTGGAAGCTATAGTGACACTTTCCCAGGACCAAACTGTACTTACCCTAAAATATAGGGAAAAAACCATCTTGAATAATCAACTGAAGACTAGCTGGAGAGAACCCTGATAACCAAGGACTGAAAGTGGAGACCACATAGAAACTTGTGGGAAGTGTGGAGGAGTGACAGGGCTGGCTGGGTTCCCACAGGCAGCAGCTAAAATTCCAGAGGGATATCTCAGGTTCCCGTTGAAAACTCTGGAGGCTATAAACCACTCAGCTCCAAAGTCCAGAGCACCAGAATTGAGAAAGATACTCACATAACATCTGGTTGTAAAAAACAGCAGGGTTGCTGAATGCCAGTGAAAGAAGGCTAAAAATGCAGGCACTTTCTTAAAGGGCTAATGCACAAGATTTTGTGTGTCCATTCACCTTGGGCTCCAGCAGCAGAAGGGCAGAGTGGAAGAAAGCTGTGTGAGGATAATCCAGGGGCGGGAACTCTGGGGTTATAGCTCAGAAGGCAGCCAACCCGGTTTCCTATGCTGCGTCCTTCCCTCATACTGCAGAGGACATATTTATCAGGCAGACCTTAACTTTGCCTGGAAGAGAAGAATTGCACCACCCTGTTGAAAAACCTCTCACCCCACCCTGTGGAGTCTACCACTTGCTGTGGTCTGTAGCCTAAGGAAAATTTATACTCAGAGTAACAATCAAACAGCAGGCCAAGGCAGATCTCTAGATGCTTTGAGACTTTGCCTGATAAAATTCTGGGCCCAGAGCTAGGAAAAGCAGACCTTGGTGCATATCTTGGTCCTTTCCAAAAGCACACAGCTACAACAGTGGGAACCACAAGCTTTGGACTGATGATAGCTCTAAACAGGGTGTTCAGGGATAGTCACAAATAGCATATGAAATTGTCCTGCACCAGACACTGGGAGTCATAGCAGATCTACCTAATACAAAGGCACAATCCCAAACAGGCATCCAAAATGGGAGACAAAATAAAAACAAGCCACAAATCAAAGAACAAGAGAATTCTTCAGAAGAAGAGCTAAATGAATTTGAGATAAGAAATTTGCCAGCTATAGAGTTCAGAATAATGACAACAAGGATGCTCAACAGCATGAGAAAAGAGATGGAAACTAAGAAAAATGACCAATCAGAAATGAAGAATGACATAGCACTAATAAAGAACACATTGGAGCCCTGACCAGTTTGGCTCAGTGGATAGAGCGTCAGCCTGCGGACTGTAGGGTCTCAGGTTCGATTCCAGTCAAGGGCAT
>NW_006286233.1:80420-83453 GCF_000327345.1 Myotis davidii
AAAACAACAATATCCACATACTAGGAATATCCAAAGGAGAAGAAAGTGAGCAAGGGATAGGGAACCTGTTTGAAGAAATAATGTCAGAAAATGTCCCTAACCTGGTGAAGGAATAAGTCACAGAAGTTCAGGAGGCACACAGAATCCCAAGCAAGAAGAACCCAAACAGGCTCACACCCAGACACATCATAATTAAAATGCCAAAAATTAAAGACAGAGAATCCAAAAGGTAACAAGAGAAAAGCAATTTGTTACCTACATAAAAAAACTCCCATAAGGACACTATAATCAAAATGTCTCATACTGGCACAAGAGCAGGCAAATAGATCAATGGAAGAGAACAGAGACCCCAGAAATCAACCCACACCATTACACTCAATTAATATTTGACAAAGGAGGCAGGAGCATGCAATGGAGTCAAGACAGTCTCTTCAATAAAAGGTGTTGGGAAAATTGGACAGATACATACAAAAAAATGAAACTAGACCAACAACTTACATTACAAACAAGAATAAACGCAAAATGGATAAAAGACTTAAATGTAAGTTGTGAAACCATAAAAATCCTAGAAGAAATAATAGGCAGCAAAATCTCAGAACCTCTCATAGCAATATGCTTGGGAATACACCTCCTATGGTGAGGAAAACAAAAGATAAAATAAACAAATGGAACTACATCAAAATAAAAAGTTTCTGCACAGCAAAAGAAACCACCAACAAAATGAAAAAAGAGCCCACATTATGGGAGAACATATTTGGCAATGATACATCCAATAAAGGGTTGATATCCAGAATATATAAGGAACTTATACAACTTAACAAATGTAGACAAAAAATCCAATTTGAAAATGGGCAAAGGACCTAAATAGACACTTCTCCAAAGTGGGCATACAGATGGTCAAGAGACATATAAAAAAATGCTTAGTCACTGATCATCAGAGTGATGGAAATTACAATGACAATAAAGTATTGTCATTGATGACGCCTGTCATATGGTTACCATCAACAAATCAACAAATAACAAGTGCTTGTGAGGGTGTGGAGAAAAGAGATTCCTGGTACACTGCTAGTGGAAATGCAGACTGGTGCAGCCGTTATGAAAAACAGTATGGAGAGAATTATGCTAAGTGAAATAAGCCATCAGGAAAGACAAGTACCACATGATCTCACTCATATGTGAAATCTAATGAACAAAATAAACTGATAAACAAAATAGATCCAGAAACGTAGAAACATGGAATAGACTATCAAATCTCAGAGGCAACACTGGTGTGGGTGGGTGGGTAGGAAGATATCAACCAAAGAACTTGTATGCATATATACATAACCCATGGACACAGACAATTGGGTGGTGAAGGCCAGGGTGGGGGATGCGGATGGGCTAGATAGGGACAATGGGGAAAAAACGGGAACATATGTAATACTTTCAGCAGTAAAGAATGTTTAATAATTAAAAATACTTATGGAGTTTCCTCATAAAATTAAATATGGAACTGCCATTTGACCCAGTGATCCCACTTCTAAGAATATATCCTAAGAAACCTGAAACACCAATCAAAATGAATGTATGCAACCTTATGTTCATAGCAGCGCAATTTACAGTAGCTAAATTCTGGAAACAGCCCAAGTTCCCATCTGTAGATGAATGGATAAAATGCTGTGGTACATTTACACCATGGAATAATATTCAGCAGTAAAAATTAAAAATAAATTTTGAGACAGCATGGAGGAACATAGAGAGTATTATACTAAGGTAAATAAGCTAGCCAAAGACAAGTGTCACATGATATCACTCATATGTGGAATCTAATGAACAAAAAAACTGTTGAACAAAATCGATCCACAGACATAGAAGCAGGGAACAGACTGTTGAACCTCAGAGGAAAGGCGGAAGTAGATTGGTGGGAGGAAAGCGATCAACCAAAGAACTAGTATGCATATATGCATAACCCATGGACACAGACAATAGGGTGGTGTAGGCCTTTGGGGGGGGGGGGCTGAAGGGGTCAATCGGGAAATAACGGGGACATATGTAACATTTTCAATAATAAAGATTTTTAAAATAAACCCGAAATACCAATCAGAAAGAATATATGCACACCTATGTTCATAGCAGTGTAATTTACAATAGCTAAGATCTGGAAGCAGCCCAAGTGCCCATCAGTAGATGAGTGAATTAAAAAAAAAATGCTGTGGTAGATTTACACCATGGAATCCTATGCAACTGTAAAATAGAAGGACCTCTTACCCTTTGAGACAGCATGGTCGGACCTAGCAAGTATTATGCTAAGTGAAACAAGTCAGCCAGAGAAAGGCAAGTATCACATCATCTCACTTATATGTGGAATTTAATGAACAAAATAAACTGACAAAATAGCTCAAGGGTTATGGAAGCATGCAAGACTAAGAATCCTCTGAAGGACGGAGGGGATAGAACAGATCAACCAACGAACTTACATGCATATATGCGTAACCCATGGGCACAGACTATAGTGGGGTGAAGACCTAGGGAGGGGATTAGAATGGGGAGCGTGAGTCATCATTGGGAAAAAAGGAGGACATTTTTAATACTTTAAACAATAAAATAAATTTTTAAAAAATAAAGTTTGCCAACCTGCTACCTCATCACATTAAAAAAAAAGTTATTCTCCTTAATGCCCTTCAATTTGAAAATATTCACATGACCCACCTCTCTCATTTACATTTTCTGCTTAAGAGCTGTAGCCAGGATTGACATTCAAAAATTTTTCACAATCAATATGTCATAGACATTTAACAATGAGAATGGACTTCTGCTTAATATAATTAGTACAACCATATTGATGTAATCAGCTGAACATCAGACTTACTTATAGACATGCATGCTTTTAACTCTTGCTTAGTACAAGCATACCTCTTTTAATTGTGTTTCACAGATACTATGTTTTTTTATAAATTGTAGGTAAGACCCACAAGCAGCAAAATAATTCTGACTTGCTAAAGGCTCAGATGATTGTTAGCATTTTTTTCCACTTTAATATATTTTTTATTGATT
>NW_006286233.1:85082-95162 GCF_000327345.1 Myotis davidii
TCCGCGCGCGCGAACCGCCTACCTCTGCGCTTCTCTTCTGCAGCTTCTCTTGCTCTCAGTGTGCTTTTCTTTCCTTCTAGTTGTAGAATTTACAGTCAGCCAGGCTTCCTGTGCTTCTGGATGATGTCCGTATTGTTTTTCTGAGGTATTAATCAATTGTTGTGAGCGGCATCAACTTCCCGGTGTTTATCTCTGCCGCCATCTTCGATTGTTAGCATTTTTAATAGTAAAGTATTACTTGAGTAAAGTATATACATTGTTTTTTTTATTTTTTTATTATTTTTTTCTTAATTTTGCGAGGGAGGGGAGATTTACTAGATAGTTCCAAATTCCTGTTTAGCCATCTCAGTTTCCCTATTCTACTTATCCTGGCTTACTGGCATGTGTAATTTATATAACTTCCTTTCAATATTTCTTTTTACAAGCATTATTCTTCCTCACAAACCTTACAACTTTCAGAACCCACTCTTTTCCCTCAAAATGACACCAAAACTATAATTTCTTTCCAATTAGAATTCTTAACCCTTAGAAACCTTAATCTTTAGGTGACATGTAAGTAATTAACATTCCTCAGATTAGCAATATATTCACATTTTAAGAGATATTTCAAATAAAATACAAGACTTATTCATTAACAGATTCAAATCCATCCTCTTGGTTCTCCATATACGGCACACTCAGATTAATATTTCAGTATCCTGTTATTTCAAAATACCCTGGTATTTAATAATTTTTACCATTTAACTCAGCAAACTCCAAATTTTTAAGTTACCAAAAACTTTGGAAAACTATGTTTAGGCAAATTTTTATCATAAACCCTTTGTTTTAGTTATATCTATTTAGTATGTCTTAACAACTCTGAGATTTTAAAACCAATTATTATTATCCAAGGAATTTTCTTGACAAATTTTGTAACAGAGATTACTCACAGCCTTATTCTTCTTTACAAAATGGGAGTGGGCCCCAACTGCATTTTACAGCCTGTTGGAGGGTACTTCTGAAAATCGGCTCCTCCAAATGTTAGGAACAAAAATCTGGGAATTGTATGCCCCTGGGACCTGGGAGTCAACCTTGGATTCTCATTCAAGAACTGCCAACCATCATGAAAACATTAGCCTTGTTGTTCAAACAATAATGTCCCACTCTAGCCCACATTATTTACTTCCCCATGCCTATAATCCCTACTTCCCCCATGTAATCTGTGTCCCAATAGTCATAAACAAGTGAAGAGCAAAACCTAAGTCCCCAAAAGATAACCAAAATTACATTATAGACACACAGAGAAGAAATATCACTAGCTAAGAGTTTCTGGCGGTTGACATCCTAAGAGGGAAAGCAAGAAGAGTTCCCAAGATTAAGGATTCTCAGCAGCTGCTGAGACATTCCTGCCATCTCTGCCATGTGTTCAGCCTCGCCCCAATAGCTGGGCTCCCCAAAAGTGGGATGTGCCCCATCTTTAAAGAAATTAAAGCAACAAGAAAGAGACAAACACACAAAAAAAAACAACAGAAACACTCTTATACAGGCATGCATGACCCACAGACACCACAGAATGCCCTGCATAAAAAAATCACCAAAGCAGCCCAATGTCTCCTGTCCCTGGTTCAGGGTCTGCCCTTCTCCAGAATCTTAGCATTCTCCCAATGGGCTATTTGTATTCCCTAGGCCTAGAATTCTTGTTTCCCATCTTCAGAAAGTCCCTTGTGACTATGTGTTCAACCTCCCATAATGGAAATTTTTCACACTGTGTTTAATCCCCCATATTAGAGATTTCTTGCACTCCCTGAGAGTCCCTTGTGACTATGTGCTCAACCTCCCGTATTGGAGATTTCTTTCACCCTCAAGATCCACTTTATCTCTCCCTGGCCACTTCCCTCACGGAAGCACAGAACTGCAGGTAAGAACTCCACACTCACTTTATGTCCAAAACATATCCCAGTCTCATATACCCGACCTCTAGGGATACCCAATTACCAAAGTAGTACTCAGTCCAATTCCTACCTTGGCTCATGCATGAGGTTACCTGATTGCTGCTGTTCTTGCTTGTTTGGGCCCTCCCCACATTGATGGCTGACTCTCGATCCTGAGCTCTTAGTAGGCCTGGGCTGTAATGGCTGTCCCTCCTCACTGAAGCCACTGCAACTTGGCAGCGGGGTGCACCTCCTCAGAAGAGGGGTCCAATGGCCCCCCCATAGCAACAAACAGAATCCCAGACAAGCCCCCAAATTGTTAGAAATAAGGGGAACCCCCAAAATCAGGGGTCCTGGTAGAACACAAAACATACTCTGGAGCCAGGCAGCAAGGCAAGTATCTTTACTTCTGTAGAAGGGTACATACCAACAAAGAGTCTGGCAGCACGTACCTACATTTTTTTTTAGATGTAATGCTATTGTATACTCAATAGATGACACTGTAATGTAAATATAGCTCTAATATGCACTGCAAAACCAAAATATTTGTGAGATTAGCTTTATTGCAATATTCATTTCATTGCAGTGGTCTGGAACCAAACCTGCAATATATTTGAGGCATACCTGTACTATACTATTTCCTACATAATATTCTTTGGGTTACTACAAAGACCTACCTTCCTCATGACTGCCAATCAATTACGAAATAATCAGTAAATGCACATTGAGCAGTTTTAACAGTAGAAATCCCACTGGATTTAAAATTGGGGGGGGGGGTTGTTATCCAGTGTTTGATCTTGGGCAAGTCCTACCTTCCTCCTTATTTTCCTGTCATCAGCAAAAAGAGATTACATGACATTATGTATAAAATTGTTACCATCTAAAATATGCTGTGAATACATTTAGTCAATAATTTGTCTATTTTTTTCAGATTGTGAACAGATATCTATACCAAATGAAACCCCCCAAAATATAAAAATAAACCTATGACTAAACTTGCATGGACAAAGCTCAGAGTTGTAATCAAAGAATACAGAGTAGAAATTTAATCTAATGAATGGTTAATAGTTTGCACATTATTTTTCTGTAAGGTGGTTAGATATTAACAGCAAAGAAATTAAGAAGATCAAAAGACAAACTTTACATTTATCCTAAGGCTGCTCTGTTGAGCTATACTACTTTGGTCACTTATATGGGACTAAAAAGAAGCAGCTTTTTGGGGTTCCAATCTTTCTGTATAATTATCTGGGAAGCAGAGAACTGAGGACCATACCCATCTCAATGAGTCACAGCACAAATCACAAGAGAATAAAAGTATAGGGAGACACTGCGGGTGGGAGTGGCTGGGAAAAGGTCAATAAGGGGGAAAGTAGACATATGTAATACTTTAAACAATAAAGAATTCTTTAAAAAAATATATAGTAAGACAGCAGAGAGGCAGAGAACATGAACCTGGGGAAAAATCACTTTAAAAAAAGGAAAAGCCATTCTTAGGCTGCCTATGTTTTTAACCCAAGGGATTTACAAGTGGCCAAAATAGGGAGATGGTGTCTGACAAACTCAGATTCCAATCCAGTGACACTACTTATTAGCTGAGTGTCCTTAGTAAAGGCATTTTATTTCAACCTAAAAAAGGAATAATAATGCCGTATTGCACTATGAGTACTAAATGAGATAATATGTATTGAAGTAACTAGCATAGAGTTTGGCTCATAGAATATGACTGAAGTTAGGGTTTTCTTGAAACCCCACTCTAAGGACTTTATTTAGAAAAGACAATGCAAAAGAAAAGCAAGTCAGTGCTCTGTTTCTACTTTCTCCTGCAGCCTCCAAAAGCCAGCCTACCAAAAGCAGTCTAAGGACTGAGCATTCAAGTGAAAAACCAGTTTGAGAAAAAAGAGGGAAAAATGTATCCAGAAGGCTATTAATCAAACAAATATTGGTGTAGTCTGAAGTGGATTTTCTAACACAAAACCCAGCAATATTCTGGAATTTAGAATAAAGAGAGGACAAGAGACCTTAAGCAGTAGAAAAGTGAAGCCTAGATGAATGCTTTAATTTTACTTATATTAGGGCAATTCGAACAGCATTTCTGGACTCCTCTGTTGATACCATTAGTAATGTTTATCTTTGTACTGAATTTTAACCCTTACTTATCTTTAAACTGAAGGGACTAAAACAAAACTTTATTCTAGACCAGTGGTTCTCAACCTTCTGGCCCTTTAAAACAGTTCCTCATGTTGTGACCCCCAACCATAAAATTATTTTCATTGCTACTTCATAACTGTAATTTTGCTACTGTTGTGAATCGTAATGTAAATATCTGATATGCAGGATGGTCTTAGGTGACCCCTGTGAAAGGGTCGTTCGACCGTCAAAGGGGTCGCGACCCACAGGTTGAGAAACGCTGTTCTAGACTATCACTATGACCAAGGAAAAGAATGGTCATGTTGAACTACCACAACTTTCCTATCTATACCTTTTTTAAAATATATATTTTATTGATTTTTTACAGAGAGGAAGGGAGAGGGACAGAGAGCTAGAAACATCGATGAGAGAGAAACATCGACCAGCTGCCTCCTGCACACCCCCCACTGGGGATGTGCCCGCAACCAAGGTACATGCCTTTGATTGGAATCGAACTTGGGACCCTCCAGTCCACAGGCTGACGCTCTACCCACTGAGCCAACCCAGTCAGGGCTCTATACCTTTTTAAGCAGGCAGCTTTCTTATGTCTCATCCCCAGAAAGTGTTCTCTGGTGTACTGTATTCAAACCTCCTCTCCCAGGTTTTGCTTGATGAGAGTTTCCAGTAATTCCTCTTTCAGAGATAAAGAAAATATGCCAGGGAATTCTGGGAGATCCAAAAAATTAACCCTAGGATAGGATAGGGAGCTTCTGGCTCTTTCTCCCAAGTGCTGCTTCTAACACTAAAATCAATAGTTCACTTGAGTAACTGCTGGTCTAATTCCAAGTGGACTTCAAAAACAAATATTTATTGAGCCCCTATCATGATCCAGACATTGTCTCATGTCTTTTCTCGAAAATAGCCAAAGCATGTATTATTACTCTATTTTACATTTGAGGACACTGAGACACAGAGAGGTTGTCATTCTCAGGAGCAGAAAACTAGCAAATGACAGAGGTGAGAATTTAAATCAAGACTACCCCACTTCAAGACCAATGTAGTTTCTTCTAAATATAATACAAATAATACATGGTCTTTATGATATCACAATGATTAAAAATTGCATTCAAAAGAGAAGGAACTCTACCCTTTGAGGCAGTATGGATGGACCTGGAGATTATTATGCTAAGTGAAATAAACCAGTCAGAAAAAGACAAAGGCCATATGATCTCATTTATATGTGGAATCTAATGAACAAAATAAACTGACGAACAAAATAGAACCAGAGGCATGGATACATGGAACAGACTGACAGAGGTCATAGGGGAGAGGGCGGGAGAGGATGTATAAAAGGTGAGGATATTAACCAAAGAACATATATACATAGCCCATGGACACAGACAACAGAGTGGTGAAGGCCAAGGGAAGGGGGTTGGGGGCTGGGTGGAGGTGGGCAAAGGCGGGGGTATGGGGGAAATCTGTAGTAGTGTCAACAATTTAAAAATAGGAACATAAAGTAAAAGCTTATTCAGTGTTTTGATTTGTTTGTTTTTTTTTTTAATTGCATTCAGGTCTCAATTCATTGGCCCCAATATAAACTACAGATTCTGTTCTTCACAGAACACCTGACATACTGATGGTTGGGTAGAAAATAAAAGGATGATTTAATGTTCCAGCTCCTTTCCTCTTGCCACTGAAAATCTGACCAATAAGTCAACCTGCTTAGGAGTCACATTATGTTTTTTGTCATCTTATCCTCATGCTTTCTACCATTGTCTGAAGTGGGATCTAGGGCACCATGATAGGCCTTTACTCATAAAAAATACCTTTCCTAGCTGCAGGTGAAAACCTTCAATGACTTTTCCAGCCATCATAGTCTTTAATCACACATGGGATAGCAAGCTTAGAACACAGATGCTCTAGGCAAGGAGGAGAGTAACTTCAATTTAATGGAAAATGAAATAGGGCCTTTCTAAGTATAGATGTGGAGATCTGCTAATGGAGGTGTCAAACATGAGTCTAATTCTTTCATTTTATATATAAGGAACTTGAAATCCAGAGAGGGGAAGGGAATTACCCAAAGTTACACAGTGAAAGATGAGACAAGAGCCCAAGTATTTGACTCTCAGTCATATGCAAATATTAGGAACCTAGAAGTAGTGTTAGGGTAATAATGGCAGAGAGTGGATGGGTCAGGTAGAAGAAGATTTCAGAAAATAATTGTGGGTAACTTACTTCATAGTTTAGAAAGCAGCTTTTTGACCTTAAGTGCCAAACCTAATTGGAATAATACAGGCATATCTTGTTTTACTACACTTCACTATACTGTGCTTCACCTTTTTATAAATTAAAGGCAAGACCCCTCAACTAGTAAAAAGATGATGACTCTTTTATTGTGATACTTTATTGCAGTGGTAGAACTAAACCCCCAATATCTCCATGATATGCCTATATTATTAACACACAGTACTGAAAGGATTAAATGAGATGATACACATTGAAGTACCTAGAAGAAAATTTGGCCCACAGCAGACTTATAATAAATTATAAGTAATGAAAATTTAAAAATTAGAGAATGTATCAGAATCATCTAAAAGGCTTGTTAAATGCTTATTTCTGGGCCCCAACCCTAGCACTTCTGATTCAGAGTTTGTATTTCTAATAAGCTCTCAGGTGATGCTGAAACTGATGGCCATGAACCACACTTTGAGATCTTTTGAGTAAATGAGTCAATAAAAACTCATGTGAGCCTCCTTTTTAGTTGCTAATCAAATATAATACATGGTAGACAAAAGTAGGTTTACAGTTGTTTGTATGGAAAATAATATAATAGTTTATAATAATAAAAGCATAATATGCAAATTGACCAAATGGCCGAACAGCAGAATGACCATCTGGAAGACCACACTATGATACCCACTGGCACCAGACCAGCCAAGGCAGGTGCGATGCAATTGGTCAGGGACCTGGCCATCACCCCATGATCACTCCGCAGAGGGAGGCCCAAGTCACTGGCCGGTGGGGTGATCAATCGGGGGGCTCCACGATCACCCGCAGAGGGAGGCCCAGGCCATCGACCAGTGGGCTGCAGCTGGTGGGCAGGGTCTGCCTCTGCAGGGCACAATTGATCACTCCAAAGAGGGAGGCCCAGGCTACTCCACAGCAATGCTGCTGAGGGTGGGCAAGGCCTCCTTCCTTGGGGGTGATCCATTGCAGAGCCCTGGCTGGTTGGGCAGGACCTACCTCTTTGGGGCGATCCATCATGGAGCCTTGGCCAGGTGAACGGAGCCTACCTCTTTCGGGTGATTGATCGTGGGGCTCTCAGGCTGTGAGAGGGAACAGGCTGGGCTGAAGGAATCTCCCCTCCCCCGAATGCACAAATCCCATGCACCGGACCTCTAGTTAATAAATAACAATACAAGAATAAACACTGTATTTTGCATACTCACAACTGTAAACCTACTTTTGCCCCACCCTGTAAATACCCTTTAAAATATGAAAAATACAAAAACAACTAAACCTATGGCTTTGGAAAATGTTTTCCCTTTTTGGACCACAGTTTCCCTGTATACAAAATAAGGTGTTTAAATTAGGCAATCCTAATGTTTCATATGATTCTGAAATGTTAAGTTCCTATGGAAAAAACCATTGGTAGCATAGGTATTGAACAGTTTCACAACACAAATCCCAAGTAGCTAGCCCATTCAGTTACTAGCTCTGTAGGCTATTGTTGGATCCCTCTTACTCGCCTACAGCCACTCTATAATACAGAATTCCTTACAATAAGACACTAGACAAAGTCCCTACTGACTCAATGGGAGTTGGAATCTCAGGATTAAGCTGGAATCTCAGCCATTGCTCTTCTGAAAGCTGAAAAGATTGCATAGTTAAACTATGTGTGGGGAAGAAAAAAGAAACTATTCATGGTCTCTGAACACATGCTTATGTTTCAGTTCCAACTGCTTATACATTTGCATCTGTTTTCATTCTTGGAAATGTGATTACCTTTTTTTAGGATTATGGCAACAGACAAATATTGTACTGTGAGAATCTTTCCATTTCTGTTTTGAATCATGCACTCTGGAAATATCCCTGGAACATTAGGAATGATTGATGATTTTGTGATTATATTTCATAGAAATGGGCAATGTAACTGAACAGGTGCAGAGGACTGGAAAAAGTACTGTATGGATCTAGAAGATTTATTCCAAAAACTGCTTCTGCTACAGCCTGTAAATGAATTAGTTATTTCATTTTCCTGACTCATTTCCTAATCTGCAGAATAAAGGAGTTACACAAATCCAGAATGGCTGACCTTGCCCTAAAACTCAAAGTGAGTTGTATGGCACCCTCAAAAGTGAGAAAAAAATAAAATAAATAATTCTGATGACAGCAGAAAGAAAAACAACACAGAGGAATGTAAAATAAAAATCCCTCTCTCTTTCTAACTCCCCAGAATTAACTAATGCTAACAGCTCCTAGTATTTATTCTTTGGACATTTTTCATGCATATATAAACATACATGTAATTGTATTTTAAAAGTATAAATATATAAATGTATATATAAAAACAGATTTTAAAATTAATAGTCATATTGTTATACAGTATTATATCGTTTTGTACTTGTTAATTATTTAAAAGATAAATCCCTAGGAGTGGAATTAAATTTAACATGATATTTTTTATTATGCCTCTATAAATATTTCTTTGTGTCTTTTCCAATCTTTTTTAATAATGTTCTATAGTTTTCAGTGTATAGAGCCATTACACCCCTTGATAAGTTTATTCCTAGGTATTTTTATTCTATGTACTCCATTATATGGATAGAACATGTTTTGTTTAGCTATGCATCAGTTGGTGAACATTAAGGTTGTATCTGCTATGATTATTAAGAATAATGTTGCTGCCCTAGTTGGTGTGTCTCATTTGGTTAGAGCATCGTCCTGTATTCCCAAAAGGTTCTGGGTTTGCTCCCTGGTTGCCGGACATGGAGGAGGCAACTGATCGATGTTTCTCTCTCACATAGATATTTCTCTATCTATCTCACTCTTCCTATCTCTTTAAAAACAGTCAATAAACAACCATGATACCCAAGGACCAAAAATGGAGACCCCACAGAGACTAGTAAGAGGGCCAGAGGCACGAAAGGGCTAGCCAAGTGCCCACAGAGAGCAACTGAAGTTCTTGAGATATATCTCAGCTGTGGGGGGCTGCCACTGAGAAATCTTGGATCTAATCTCCAAGCTGGGCCCCTCAGCAGAAAGCACCACAACTGAAAAGGGTACCCACAAAACATCTGGCTATGAAAAGCAGCAAGGTTGCTGTCAGCCAGGGAGTGAAGGCTGAAAATTCAGGCACCCTCTTAAATGCACAAAATTCCCTGTGGAGACACCCACCTTGTGCTCTGGCAGAGGGAGGACAGAGTGGACTGGAGCTGTGTGAGCAGAAGCCATGATTGGGGACTCAGGGGTTAGAGCTCAGAGGGAAGACAACTCCAGTTTCCTATGCTGAGTCATTCCCTCACCCAGCTGAGGACATTTTCCCCATACAAATATTTGCCTTACCTGGGGGGAAGAATATTGGAAAATACCTTGCCCTGAGGCCACTTAAGAGACTAAAAATAATGATTAGCCTCCAGGCAGAAGCAACAGCCCCACCCTGTTGAAAAATATCTCACCACACTTGAGGACGATTGCCTGGGGACAATTCAAGTCAGAATCCTATCCGTCTGTTGGCAGAGGCTGTCTCTGGAGGCTTTGAGTCTTTGCCTGATGTACTTAGTCAGAAACAGCATTTGACACTGTCCTGCACTAGAGATTAAGAGGCATAGAGGAGGAAGATGGCGGCAGAGATAAACACTGGGAAATTAATGCCGCTCACAGCAATTGATTAATACCTCAGAAAAAAAATACGGACATCATCCAGAACCACAGGAAGCCTGTCTGACTGTAAATTCTACAACTAGAAGTCTGGAAAGGCACACTGAGACCCAGAGAAGCTGCAGGAGAGAAGCGCAGAGGTACGGGGCTCGCGCGCGCGGAA
>NW_006286233.1:97378-97965 GCF_000327345.1 Myotis davidii
TCAATGTTTCTCTCTCATCGATGTTTCTGACTCTCTATCCCTCTCCCTTCCTCTCTGTAAAAAATCAATAACATATATTTTTAAATAGAGATAGAGAGAGAGAAACCAAGATGGCAGCATAGGTAAACACCGGAAATTGCTGCCTCACACAACCACTTCAAAAATACAACTAAAAGACAAAACAGACATCATCCAGAACCACAGGAAGGCTGGCTGAGTGGAAATTCTGAAACTAGAAGGAAAGAAAAGCACACTGAGACTCAGAGGAGGTGCAGAAGTAAAGTGCAGAGGTACGGAGGTGTATGCAGAAAGGGCTGGCAACTGAGGACGTGGCGCATGTGGAAAGGGCTGGCAACTGAGGGCGCGGCCCACGTGGAGAATGCTGGAAACTGAGGATGCGACCCACGTGGAGAGGACTATAGACTGAGGATAACCATACTTATGTCAATCAGGAGGGTGACACAAGCTCCCAACTGCTCTGAACTATAGTTCCAGGTGAGTCTCTGGAGACCCAGACTCATACGGGGAGAAATTGAACTGTCTGGCATTGGGCTGAACTCGAGGGTGGCTTTCTCTTAGAGGTGCTT
>NW_006286234.1:0-9018 GCF_000327345.1 Myotis davidii
CACACACACACACACACACGCACACACACTACTAAAATACAGAACCATCATTCAGACCCAGTTGAAATCTGGCTGAATGGAAGTCCTACAACTAGAGAAGTAAATAAGAAAGCACATGCCACACACAAGACCCCTCAGTCCAGGGTTCCAGTGCTGGAAAGAGAAGTCCCCATAACTTCAGGCTATAAAAACAAGCAGGGATTGAGGCTGAGTGACATGGAGTACCAGTAGTTCCTCTTAAAGGGATGATACACAGACTTACTCCCTCTGAGCTCCAGTGTTGGGGCAGTGACTTGGGGGGGAGGGGGATCCAGGGACATATGGGAAGGAACTTGATTGTCTGGCAGCAGAGCAAGAACTAGAATGTCGCTTTCTCCCAGAAAGGAGTGCTCACAAGGGTTCATCATTCCTATGCTGAGACTTCCCTCCTAATCCCTCCCGCCCCAGAGCTGACTGACAGGTGTCATATCTGTCTCCCTCAACCTTGCTCACACTGTACGCTACACCCTGGTGTTCTAAAACCCTGCCCCACTCAATTTGCAGCCCCACATAAGCTCTTTGTAGTGGCTTTTCCATATGAATGGCCTGTCCTTGCTCAGGCTTCAGTTCTTTCCTAAAATAGCTAAAACAAGCAGAAGCTGGCATCAGCATGCTCTATACCTCTTAATAAGAAGCCCAAGACCCAGCACTAGCAGCAGCCTGCCTTGCTTCACAGCTGGGCCTCGCCTGGGCACTTCCAAGCCCAATACAAATAGCAGCCATCTGCAGATCACTCTGTAGCTCCTGCCAGTGCACTCAGTAGACAGCTTCAGACCACACCGTATTACACTTCACATACACAAGTAACATATGCAAGAAATCTAATGAACAAAATAAACTGATGAATAATGTGGAAACAGAGGCATGGAATCATGAAACAGACTGATGAATCTCAGCGGAAGGAGGGGAGAGGGTGGTCGGGACACCTGTAATACTCTCAACAATAAAGATTAAAAAATAAGTAAATAAACAAAAGGTTTGAATATTCAAAAAAAACCCCAATGAAAACATAAAAGAACAAAGAACAAACAAGCCATAGCCAGTTTGGCTCATAGGGTAGAGCACTGGCCCAAAGACTGAAGGGTCCTGGGTTTGATTCTTGCCAAGGGCATGTACTTCAGTTGTAGGCTCAATCCAGGACCCTGATTGGGACACGTTTAGGAGGCAACCAACTGATGTGTCTCTCTCACATTGAAGTTTCTCACTCTCTCCCACTCCCTTCCACTCTCTCTCTAAAAATAAAAATCAATGTAAAAAAAAAATCTTGGGTGAGGATTAACAAAAACAAACCAAAACAAAAAATAAACCAAACTAAACTCCCCACAACAAAATAAACCTCCTAAAATCCAAAAGTGCAGGACCAGATAGCTTCACCAGTGAAGTCTATCAAAAATTCAAAGAATATTTAATACATATTCTGCTCAAACTCTTCTGAAAAACTGAAAAGCCAATACTTCCTAATACATTTTTTTTAAAATATATTTTATTGATTTTTTACAGAGAGGAAGGGAGAGAGATAGAAAGTTAGAAACATCAATGAGAGAGAAACATCGATCAGCCGCCTCCTGCACATCTCCCACTGGAGATGTGCCCGCAACCCAGGTACATGCCCTTGACCGGAATCGAACCTGGGACCCTCCAGTCCGCAGGCCGACGCTCTATCCACTGAGCCAAACCGGTTTCGGCCTTCCTAATACATTTTATAAGGCCAACATAACCCTGATACCAAAACCTGGCATGGATAACACAGAAAAATAAAATTACAGACCAATATCTCTGATGAGTAGATGCAAAAACCCTAAATAAAATACTAGCAAATCGAATACAATAGTACATTAAAAAATAATACACTATGATCAAGGGTTCATTTCAAGGTACAAGGATGGTTCAACATACACAAATCAACTTAGCCTTTTATATATACAGAATAAATTTGCTTAATTAGACCTGCTTTCTGATTTTGCTAAACTTTTTCCAGCCCAGTGAAGCACCCAACTTCTCTTTCAAGTAATTGTCAACAACACAGCAGTAAATATCAACACAAAGCAGATTATTATTGTAGATCATACAGAGAGAACAAAGGGTAAAATATTTAACTGCAGCAGTGTTTGACTATATTCTGCACAGTGAGAAAACCTGAAGTCATTTCAAGGTCCATCATTTCTAATTTCTTTTCAGTCGGGTCAAGTTTCTAAACGTTCTAAATCTCTGTTTTCCAGCTAATGAAAAAAAAAAAAAAAAAAGAATTCCACCAAGTCTCCTATCTACCTACTCCAGGACTTCTGTGAAGATCAAACGAGATCAGGCTCGGGAAAACACTTCACAGACATTTAAAGTGTGAAATGTTTGCACCTGGCTATAAAGGAAGTCGTGTTCCTGAGCTGAAAAAACTGCAAGGAGGCTAGTCATAACTAGGGAGAGGAAGCCAGGCGTTGCTACGTGACGTCATTACCTGGCGTCCACAGCAACCATTTCCAGGCTGAGCTGGGTTGTGGGCTGCATTTTGCACCATGGGGTCTCGGCAGCATCAGCTTCGATTTGGTGGGCTGTCACTCTGGGGTGGTGGTGGGGCCTGTGTCCCACTTGGGGGAAGCCAAGTGCTGCTTTGTGGGTGCAAGGTCTGCAATGCCATTTCTCTGTAAATGGTCAGTGCATTGAGCATCTGCCCTCTGGTGGTCAGTGCGCTTCACAGCGACCGGTTGGACACTTAGCATAAAAGCCTAATATGCTAAGTGTCCGGTCATCCGTTTAAACAATCAAAGAGTAATATGGTAATGATATGCTAAGGCCGCTCAACCGCTCGCTATGACGTGCACTGACCACCAGGGGGCAGACAGTCGACTGGTTGAGCAGTCGCTATGATGTGCACTGACCACCAGGGGTCAGACACTCTGCGTGGTAGGTTAGCTTGCTGCTGGGATCTGCCCAACCAGGACTGAGCGAGATGGCTGCATATACCCTGGACCCCTCCCGTGATCCATCCCTGGCTGGCCAACCTCCCGCGTCCCTACCCAGCTGTGATCATGCACCAGGGGGGTCCCTCGGCTTGGCCTGAATCCTCTTGTAATCCGGGACCCCCTAGGGGGTTGTCGGAGAACCAGTTACGGCTTGATCCCGCAAGCATAAAAGGCTAATATACAAATTGACCAGTCGCTATGATGTGCACTGACCACCAGGGGCAGACACTCAACACAGGAGCTGTCTCCTGGTGGTCAGTGCGTTCCTACAGGGGGAGCACCGCTCGGCCAGAAGCCGGGGTCACGGTTGGAAAGCGAAACAGCGGTGGTGGGAGCCTCTCCCACCTCTGTGGCAATCGGACATCCCCCGAGGTCTCCCGGACTGCACGAGGGCACAGCCAGGGCTGAGGGAACCCAAGTGCACGAATTTCATTCACCGGGCCTCTAGGATAAAATAGTACTGGAAGTCCTAGCCAGAGTAATCAGGCAAGAGAAAGAAATAAAAGGCATCCAATTTGGGAATGAAGAAGTGAAAGTGCCACCGTTTGCAGATGACATGGTTCTTTATATAGAAAACTCTAAAGACACCACCAAAAAACTATTAGAAACAATGAACAAATGCAGGAAGTGGCAGGATACAAAATTAATAAACAAAAATACACTGATCTGCTTTCCTATATACTAACAATGACATTTTAAAAACAAACTAAAAAATGAACAACAATAACAAAAAATCCTTTTGTAATTGCAACAGAAGTAGAATACTTGGGAATAAACTGGACAAAGGATGTGAAGGACCTGTACACTGAAAACTGCAAGATATTATTTAAAAAGTTTGAAAAAGACATAATAAATTGGAAAGGAGTTCCATATTTATAAATTGGAAGAATCACCATAGTTACAACGGACATATTATCCATAGCAATATACAGATTTAATAAAATCGCCTATCAAAACCCCCATGGCATTTAAAAAAGAAATAGAACACAAAATCATCACATTTGTATTGAATCACAAAAGACCCCAAACATCCAAAACAATCCTGAGAAAAAAGAACAAAACCGAAGATATCACACTCCCCGACTTCAAATTATACAAAGCAACAATAATTAAAACAGCATGGTATAAGCAGAAAAACAGACACAAAACTTAAGGAAACAGAATTAAGAGCTGAGTCCAGAAACAAACCCACATGTATGCGGGCAAATGATTTTTGACAAAGGAGCCAAAACATACAATGGAAAAAAGAAAGACTTTTTAATAAATGGTGCTGGGGACTTTAGAAAGCCACATGCAAAAGAAGCAAATTAGTGTTTACCCATATATATTAGAACTTAGGTACTAAATTTTATGGACCTTGGTCTTACGGAGAATTCTATGAATTTGACTCCAAAGGTAAGGGAAGCAAAAGCAAAAATAAATGAATAGGACTATATCAAACTAAAAAACTTCTGAACAGCAAGACACCATGAACAACAACAACAACAACAACAACAAAAACAGAAAGGAATGGGTGAAAATATTTGCAAACAATAGTTCTGACATGCAGTTAATATCCAAAATATATCAAGAACACAACACTGAAGAAATAATCCAATTACAAGAGGGACAGAAAACCTGGACACTTCTTCCAAGAAGACATAGAACTGGCCAACAGACATATGAAAAGATGCTCAACTTCATCAGCTATTAGGAAAATGCAAATCAAAACTAGAATGAGTCACCACCTTACACTTGTTAGAATGTTATTATCAATAAGAAAACAATAATAACAAGTGTTGGAGAGGTTGTGAAAAAAAAGAATCCTCATTCATTGTTGATGGGAATATAAACTGTTACAGCAAATATGAAAAGCAGAAACAGTACGGAGGTTCTTCAAATTTGTTAAGAATAGAGTTACTATATAATCAGCAACCCCTCTTCTGGGTATCTAGCGGAAAAATTTGAAAACATTTATTTGCAACGATATATGCATCCCTAGGTTCTGTGCAGCAGATTCATGGTGGCCAAGACATTAAAACAACTAAAGTGTCCTTCGATCAATGACTGGATCAAGAAGAGGTGGTACATATATAAAATGGAATACTACTCAGCTGTAAGATGAAACACTGTCATTTGCAACAACATGGATGGATCTTGAGAATATCATGGAATCAAAATGAAGTCAGACAGAAAAAGCTAAGAACCATAGGATTTCACTCATACGTGGGATATAAAATTGAAAACAACAAATGAACAAATAAGGAAAACAAACAAACAAAAACTCACAGACACAGGTAACTGTATAGTTGTTATTGCAGGGAAGGGGGTGAGAAAAGGGGTATCAAATAAATGGTGACAGAAGATCTGACTGGGTGGTGGACACACAGTGCGATATACAGATGATGTGTCATAGAATTGTACATTTGAAACCTATATGATTTTAATAACCAATTTCACCCCTGTAAATTAATTAACAAACAAAAAAAAGGAGTCACTGACCATGTGCCAGCAAAGTCAATATAAAAAGGACTCAATGTCCCCAAAAGTCAGAACCTCATCTGCAACCTGGGGGAATACAGCCTGCTTCTTAGGATAAAAATGAATGAGAAAAGATGTGAGGAACCAGGCACGAGACCTCATACAAAGCAGACTCTCATTCTGTGTATGTTTAGGAAATATACAAAAGGCATATAATTGACAATGCAGTAGCCCAGTGGTCGGCAAACCGCGGCTCACGAGCCACATGCGGGCTCTCTTTGGCCCCTTGAGTGTGGCTCTTCCACAAAATATCACGTGTGGGCGCGCACGTACAGTGCAATTGAAACTTCGTGGCCCATGCGCAGAAGTTGGTTTTCGGAAAGGAGATAGATGAAACAATTATACAAGACGAGTGTGGATGGGAGAGTTGGAAGGGGTCGACCTCAGCGAACGTACCTTAATCAGATTGAGGACGTTTTTAGCAAAGGCCAGCTTAGGAGTACCCTAATTAAGTTAATAACAATGTACCTACCTAGATAGTTTAAGTTTAAAAAATTTGGCTCTCAAAAGAAATTTCACTCGTTGTACAGTTGATAATTGGCTCTGTTGACTAATGAGTTTGCCAACCACTGGAGTAGCCGAAATAGGATATGAGGAATTAAAACAAGTACAAATATACTGTATGTTATTTAATTAATATTTTAATTGGTAGGAATATGTATCAAGTAAAACAACTGTAATATGTTTGGTGAGATGTTAGTTCAAGAGCTTCACTGTGACAATGACAGTGAAGAGCTCCAATATTTAGGAGAACTTTGGCAATTCAATCTAGATGCAAGAACCTTGACCTGAAACATACTGCCAGTGGTGAAAAGAAAAAAAAAATCCAAATTGTTTTATAGTATTAACTTTTCACCACCTTTATTTAATTTTCCCATCACCATTTATCCCCCCTAAACCCTCCTTTCACCTCCCATCAACCTCCCCCTGAAATCACCCCAAAACCCAACTTTTCAAACTATTGCTTAGTCCTTACTTGACACACATAAGATTTCTGAAAAGGAACTAGAGATTTAAGTTGCTTTAAAACTCAATTTCTATTTCCGGTGGACCAAATACAGAATACAGACATGAAGCAATAGGGCGCTGCGAGCAGCCCACAGGATGAGTTATAGAATGGGGCAAAGAATCTTACCATCAGTCTGCACAGAGAAAGCAGAACACTGAACAAGGTTTCCAGGGCTGTAACACAATCCTCCATCCCATTTTCGCCCTAGTGAATAAAAAAGAAACACATACTGAACTGTTAAAACCAAGTAAGAAATTTATTAAAAAGAGACAATCCAGCCCTAGCTGGTTTGGCTCAGTGGATAGAGCATCGGTCTGTGGACTGAAGGGTCCTGGATTCAATTCGGTCAGGGCACATGCCTGGGTTGCAGGCTCGATCCCCAGTAGAAGGTGTGCAGGAGGCAGCTGATCAATGATTCTCTCTCATCATTGATGTTTCTACCTCTCCCTCTCCCTTCCTCTCTGAAATCAATAAAAATATATTTTAAAAAAGGAGCGACAATCCATAGGGAGCACACAATGAGAGAGAGAGAGAGAAAGAGAGAGAGAGAGAATCCCTAGGGAGTACACATTGTACAGACAGGACAGAGAGAGCAAGGAGATGTGACTAGCACAGATGATCTGGGGCCAGGGCAGAAAGCCAGGATGAGACCCTTACTCCCTCCCATACCACCTGAGGCCAAGCTAATGGAGAAGGGCTCTGTTACTGTGAGGTAAAGATGAGTTAAGAGAACCCGATGTCTGAGAGTGGGAATGGACAAGTAGTTGTTAACCCTTTGAGTGCCAACCAATATCCTAGGAACTATGCTAAAATTGCCAGGGCATTTTTGCTGATTTTACAGCAGTTTAGGAAAAAAATTATGAATCGCAAGTAAATGAAGCTACATATTCAATATCTTCCACAAAATCGTCATCTTCACAGCAAGAATTGACATATTTAGCAATATCATCATCACTAATAAAAGCAGACTTAAAACTGGACACTGCAGGAGGAGTGCAATAGCGCTCCTGGCACTTTTGGCAAAAGACAGGAGTAGTGCGATCATGCTCCCTGGCACTCTAGGGGTTAACATAAAAATTTAAAGCACTTTTAAGTAACTTTTAAAAAATATATACACTATGTATTTAAAAATAATTATATTGATTCATTATTAAAAAAACAAACAACAAAAAAAGAACACTCAACCATAATTATGTTACCCAGAAAAAATTACTGTAAACATTTTAATGCATGTCCTTGTAGATTTTGTGTGTATAAAGACATACATGTTTACATGTGCACATTTTAACAAAAATGAATTACTTCTGTGCTGGGCTTTTGTCATCAACACATTTGAAGGAAAAGCTAATGGGTAGCCCTAGCCAGATTGCCTCAGTGGATAGAGCACTGGCCAGCATACTGAATGGTTGCAGGTTCAATTCCAGTCAAGGGCATGAATTTCGGTTGCAGGCTCGATAGCCGGTCACATGTGCGAGAGGCAACCAGTCAATGTGACATTCACATTGATGTTTCTCTCTCTCTATCACCCCTTTCCTACACTCTCTCTAAATATCAATGGAGGATTTAAAAAAACAGAACACCCACAAACAACAAAAATGATGGGCGGTGGGCACCTAACTGGACTTTGGTATGGGTATGTCCTATATTATATAATCACTAGAGGCCCGGTGCACGAATTTGTGCACTGGTGGGGTCCCTCAGCCTGGTCTGTGCCCTCTTGCAATCCGGGATCCCTCAGGGGATGTCAGAGACCCAGTTTTGGCCCAATCCCCGCAGGCCAGATCTAGGGATTATACCTGTGCACAAATTCATGCCCTGGGCCTCTAGTATGCATATAAGATCTTTGGTAGTCTCTTCCCACCCTCGTTCTCCTCCCCTCTGAGATTCATCAGTCTGTTCCATGTTTCCATGCCTGTGCGTTGAGCGTCTACCCCCCGTGGTCAGTGTGCGTCATAGCTACTGGGTGAACAGTGGCTTAGGCTTTTATATATAGAGACTAGAGGCCTGGTGCACAAAAATTTGTGCAATCGGGGGTGTCCCTCAGCCCGGCCTATGCCCTCTTGCAGTCTGGGACCCCTCAGAGGATGATCACCTGCTGGCTTAGGCCGCTCCCTGGGGGATCGGGCCCAAGCTGGCAGTCAGACATCCCTCTGGCAGCCCAGCAGCCCTCAGGGGATGTCCACTTGCCAACGGGGAGCAGGCCTAAGCTGCAGTCGGACATCCTTAGCGCTGCGGAGGAGGCGGGAGAGGCTCCCACCACCACCGCTGTACTGGCAGCCATCAGCCTGGCTTGTGGCTGAGCAGAGATCCCCCATGCGGGAGCACACTGACCACCAGGGGGCAGCTCCTGCATTGAGCATCTGCCGCTGATGGTCAGTGTGTGTCATTGTGACCAGTCATTCCCAGTCGTTCTGCTGTTAGGGTCAGTTTGCATTTTACCCTTTTACTATATAGGATAGAGGCCTGGTGCATGGGTGGGGGCTGGCTGGTTTG
>NW_006286234.1:9213-25920 GCF_000327345.1 Myotis davidii
AGTTTGGCTTCCTCCATCATGGGGGCAACCAAGCCTCCTGCTTGCTCCATCTCTGTGGCTGCCGGCCGCCATCTTGGTTGGGTTAATATGCATATAGTCACTCTGATTGGCAGGTGGGCGTGGCTTAAGGCATAGTGAAGGTACAGTCAATTTGCATGTTTGTCTTTTATTAGTGCAGATAGAAGATTGTTTATGCATGGCTTAAGTCTTGAGACAGGACTTATTCTTCATACATTAAAAGTCTCCAACATGCTCAAGGAAGAGTTTTATCAATAACTGACCCTCTATAGCTCAGAGTTCCTCTGGAGATCACAGTTGTATATGACATTTGAAAATATTTGCATAACTTGTTTTGGGTTTTAAGAGGTATGCTTAGTTTATTCCTATGTGGCCCTGAGCCTCCCTCCAATATGGCATGTCCATAATTGTGTTCTAAAAATATGCACCATTACTTTTAAAACTTACAGGTCCCTAGCCATCAAATGGCAATAAATAGAGTTAATATGCAATGTAAAAAGAAAAAAATTGCTTCAAAACATTATGGCATTGGGCTGTACTTATTTTCACACTTCCTACACTTTCTGCTCTTCTGAAGAACAGCCTGGACTTACCTTTAATCTTCGGCGGTTCATCCTGACATACCAATTGGTCAGAACATCGACAAACTTGACCAGGCGGGGCACCACAGTATAGAGCCTATAAGCTAAAAGTAAGATCAATCAATCAGGAACTGAGAATAGACTAAGCATTTGGGGTGCTTGGGGAAGGAGTGGACACAAGGAAAGAACGAGTAGCCCTGTTGTCCAAGGGTCCCCATGCTTGTTGAGACAGAATGAACCAAAAGGAAGCAATCACACTGGCTCCTACACTGAGGACATACTCAATGACCGTAAACTGTCTTGGGGTGCACACAACTGCCCTGTGAGCCACTGTCAGTGAGAAAAATGGATATCCTGTATGTGTGGCCAAGAGGCCAACACTGCCCATCACACGACGCCAAGAGGCAGGTTTACCTGGAGCTGTACAGTGCTAGAGCACCACACAGGCCCAACTTCCTTCACTGTGCTCCTCTGTACGTCAACTAAGACTGACACACAGTTTCTCAACCAGAGCAACTCTGTTCCACAGGGGACACTGGCAATGCCTGGAGACATCCTTGTTATAACTGAGCATATGGGTGCTCCACGCATCCGGCAAAGGAAGCCCAGTGATACTTGCTGCTCAACATCATATAACACACAGCCCAGCCCCACCAGAGAACCCACAAGCCCAAGCTATCCTTCATGATGCCACCGAGAAACTTAGCAAGAACCCTGAGTAAAATAGAATAGGCTTTCTGAAGACCAAAATAGGAACATACCTCATTCTACTGCAGTTGATTTATTATGTTTCAGATTTTTTAAAATACAAACTGAAGGATTCTGGCAAACCTGCAAGTTAATTGGCACCATTTTTCCAACAAAATTTGCTCGCTTTGTGTCAGTCATGATTCTTTCAATATTTCAAACTATTTCATTACTATATTTGTTATGATGATCTTGGGTCAGTGGTCGTTGATGTTACTATTGCAACTGTTGTTTTGGGGTATCATGAATTATCACAAAACATTTCAAACTTAATCGATAAGTGTTGTGTGTTCCAATTGCTCTATTGACTGGCCATTCCCCTATCTCTCTCCTGCTCCTCAGGCCTCTCCAGTCCCTGAGATACAACAACATTGAAATTAGGCAATTAATAAAACTACAATGGCCTCCAAGTGCTCAAATGAAAGAAGAGCTGCACTATTACTCCTGGTGAGGATGCTGTGGAGACTGTTGAAATGGCAACGAAGGATTTAGACCAGTGGTTCTCAACCTTCAGTCCCTTTAAATACAGTTCCTCATGTTGTGACCCAACCATAAAATTATTTTCATTGCTACTTTATAACTGTAATGTTGCTACTGTTATGAATCGTAATGTGATCATCTGATATGCAGGATGGTCTTAGGCGATCCCTGTGAAAGGGTCGTTCAACCGTCTAAGGGCCGGACTATAGTTTAAATCTTATTTTGAAGTAAAAAAAACAAAACGGGAACAAATACAATATTTGTATTTGCATGTGGCCCACGGGTTGTAGTTTGAGGACTCCTAGTCAAAGGGGTCGCAACCCACAGGTTGAGAACCGCTGATTTAGAATGTAACATAAACTTAGTTGGTGAAGCAGCAACAGGGTCTGAAACTGACTCTAATTTTGAAAGAATGTCTACTGTGGGTAAAATGCTATCAAACAGCAACCCATGCTATAGAGAAACTGTTCATGAAAGGAAAAGTCAACTGATGCAGCAAACTTCAGTCACTGTTGGCCAATTTTAAAAAATGCCACAGCCTCCACCACCACCCTGATCACTGAGCAGGCATCAAGATGAAGGAAAGAGCCCTGGCCGGGTAGCTCATTTGGCTCCAGTGTCATCCCAATATGCCAAGGTTGAGGGTTAAATCCCCAGTCAGGGCACAGACAAGAATCAAACAAAGAATGTATAAATAAACGGAACAACAAATCAATGTTTCTCTCCCCCATCCTCTCTCTAATATCAATCAATAAATCCTACATAAGAAAAGCCTAATATGCTAAGTGTCTGGTCGTCTTTGTGACTGGTCAACCATTCAACCATCAAAGTGTAATATGCTAATGATATGCAAAGGCCGCTCAACCGCTCACTATGACATGCAATGACCACCAGGGGTAGGTTAGCTTGCTGCTGGGGTCCAGCCAATCGGGACTGAGCAAGACAGGTTGGACACGCCCTAGGGCCCTCCTGCAGTCCCTTCTCGGCCCTGATCGTGCACTAGTGCGGTCCTTCAGCCTGGCCTGTACCCTCTTGCAATCTGGGACCCCTCGGGGGATGTCGGAGAGCCAGTTTTGGCCCAATCCTGCAGGCCACTTCACTCAGGAGGGCGCCAGATTGGGAATGATTGGGCGTAAGCCCGCGGCAGGCACAGTGGGGCCAGGATGAGCGGGAGTGGCAAGTAGGAGTTGTAGGCAGCGCTGGACTGTGGGTTTCGGCAAGATTCTCACAGGCCACCCAGAGGGACCCCATCCATGCACGAATTTGTGCACTGGGTCTCTAGTAAATAAATAAAGGAAAGAACCCACACCAGCAAAACGGCTCCTACTGAAGGCTCAGATGGCTAACATTTTTTAGCAGCATTTTTTGTTGCTGTTAATCCTCACCCAAGTATATTTTTTCCCATTGTTTTTTAGAGAGTGGAAGGGAGGCAGGAGGGAGAGGAGGAGAGAGACATCGACTGGATACCTGCTACATGTGCCCCAATCAGGGGCAGGGAGTAAACCTCAAACCAGGTACATACCCTTAACTGAAATTTGAACCTGTGACCCTTTCGGGTACGGATCTATGCTCTAACCACTGAACCCCACCAGCCACGACAAGCATTAAACTATTCTTTTTTCTTTTTTTTTTAGTAAACTGTTTTTAAAATTAAGGTGTGGACATTGTTTTAGACACAATGCTATTGCACACTTAATACTATTGAGTACAACGTACATATTCAATGGAAATCAAAAAATTCATGTGACTTGCTTTATTGTATACTAGAGGCCTGGTGCACAAAAATTTGTGCATGGGGGAAGGGTTCCCTCTCAGCCCGGCCTGTGCCCTCTCGCAGTCTGGAAGCCCCACAATTGATCACCCCGCAGAGGGAGACCCTGCCCACTTTCCACAGTGCCTCCAGCCAGGTAGCCTGGGCCTCCCTCTGCGGGGTAATTGATCGCCCCAAAGAAGTAGACCCGCCCACCCAGCCAAGGCTCTATGGTGGATTGCCCCCCCCCACCAGAGGAATGTCCCACCCACCTCCCTAGTGCCTCTCCACACCCCCTTCAGGGTGGGAGTCCCCACTGGGGTGCCTGGACAGTCTGGGTGAGGGGCTGAGGGCCATTTTCAGGCTGGCCTGCAACTGAAGCTCCCAGCAACTGCAGGCCCATCCCCGTCCAGTCCCTGGCTGTTTGCACATTCCCAGACAGATGATGTCTATGATCAGAGGCCTACTCTGTAAAGCAAGCAGGTCAAACTCTCAGCCCGTGATCTGCATGCAACCCACAAAGAATATATCTGCGGCTCAGCCAATTTAACCGTATGTAAGAAACGTTTTAATAAAAATTTCATAAATTAATTTTTACAATATCCTATTTTACATAATTATTAATAACAAACTACAACGTTCGCTAATGGCTGATTAGTAGAATCGTGTTGCATTCATTTTCCTTAAGCACCTTACGAGCAGGCACACCATTTCTCTCCACCAATACTAGCAGTGAATATTTTAGCAGCCAATGGCCACGTCATTAGTCTTGAACTGACTTGTTTGGGGTGCGCAACAGGAAATATTTAACTTTCAGAGAACAAGAAAAATAGGTTTAGTTGCGTCACGCTTATTAATTTGTGCAGTCATTCAGTGTCTGGTACATTAATGTTCAAGAAAAAATATTATTATTAAAATGTTCAGTTATTTTGTGATAACGATGACTAATTTATTTTACCCCTTTGTATTCAGCATGTCTCTATGGAAATAAATCAACGTTTCTATGAAAATGGAAGCTTTTTTTGCGGCCCACATACACTTAAACCTTGTTTACTTGGCCCGTGGTAGCCTTTGAGTTTGACATGCTTGCTGTGTCGGCCTGTGGCCTGAAGAATCCTGAGTTCGATTGTGGTTAGGTTGTGGGCTCAATCCCCAGTAGGGGGCTTGCAGGAGGCAGATGGTCAATGATTCACTCTCATCATTGATGTTTCTATCTCTCTCTCTCCTTTTTCCTTCCTCCCTGAAGTCAATAAAGATATATTAAAAAAGAAAATAAAAAAATATTAGAAAAGAAAAGAAAAAGGCCTAAGTTATTCTTAGTGTTCATTACACTTTTCATCTTCCAGGAAGCCATCATAACCTACTTCCTATATTCAGGTTTCAGCTTAGAGAGACAAAGCCTATGGGTAATGAGCACACAGAAGCAGTAGCAACTATCGCTGAAATCACTATAAAAGCATCACGCTTCAAGGATGCTACTTCAGACTCTGTTGACAAGGGAGCTGAGGGCACAAGCTGCATCACACAGCCTGTGTGGAGCACACCTGGCCTCTCACATCTGGCTCTTTCTTACCACTAAGCTGATGTGCACAAGCTGCCTAACCTCTAACACCCAGTCAGACTGGGCACACTCTTCAGGAGGGCAGTTGCCTAAAGATGCAGGAGCCCCAAGCAATAAGCCCCAGCACGGTTTCCCTCCCACTCACATCACTCAGGAGGAGGAAGTGAGTGTGGCTGTAAGCCCTTGTCCTGGGAGCCTGGTGAACTCCACTCAGGAGTCTGCTTCCCACACTCATTTCTATCGTCACTTCTGTCCAACAGCTTGGCAATCATAATGATCCTTATGTTTAAGGGGTGGACATAGTCCGTCAAGATGACTGGTGAGCATGTGGAAATTCCTGGGCTCACTGTCCTTTGTGCCAGGATCAAAGGCACCTACTCCAGTAGGAGCTACACACCAGCTGAGGACGGCAGGCCCCTGCCTGCACCAAAAGGTGGCTTTGCTCCTCGAAACCATGAGCACTGCACCTGCACGGAAGCCCCTGGCACCCACAGGTGCTGAGGGAGGCAGGCCAACCTCGCTAAGGTGTGCAGCACTGGGAAGCCCGCCTACTTCATCAGACCCACCCATCTCAGGTATCTGAGTTAATGCTTTCTAGAATTTTCCACCCTGACTTCCGGTTGTTCCATCATAACCTACTTCCCAACCTCTGTATAAAACCAAATTCATTGCTGTAGGTAACAAATATAGGAAAATGTCTACTTCATTACTGCTTTGCTGTATTTCCTAATTTTTCTAGACTGAACAGGACACTTATTTAATAAAGTAGACTTGAAAATAGAAATTTTAAAAATCTATATACATAAAAGGCTGAGCAACCATCCTACCGGTAGCTATGGTGTGCAATGACCATCAGGGGGCAGACGCTACGACCGGTAGCTAAGACATGCACTGACCACCAGCAGGCAGATGCTCAAGGCAGGAGCTGCTGAGCCACCGTGACTTGGCAGTGGGGTTCTCAGGTGATGCACCCTGGAACCAGAAAAGAGATAGCCCGATTCCAGGGTACATCACCCGAGAGCCACCCTCTTGCAATCTGGGACCCCTCAGGAGATGTTGGAGAGCTGGTTTTGACCCAATCTTTGCAGGCCAGGCTGAGGGACCCTACCTGCCAGAGGGACCCCGCTCATTCCGCAGACTCCCTCTGAGCTGTGGTGCCACCTCAGGTGCAGTTGGCCAGGGAAAGACCCCTGGAGGTTGGCTTCCAGGGTGTGTCCAGCCCGTCTAGCCCAGTCCCGCCCCAATGGCCATCTTCTAATTAATTTCCTTTCAATGTGCACGAATCCATTCACCGGAGCACTAGTAAAAAAATAAAAGACCTACTAACATGTACTACTTAGTGAGTACCTACTACCTACCAGATACTTGAAGTACACGATCTCTATTAGAGCCTTAGAATAACTCTAACCAGGTGTTTTTCACAGAAAGAAACTGAGGTTCCCAGACAAGGAAACAGGCACAGAGTAACCCAGCACTGAGCCTATGAAGGGATGAAGCCACTGGGCATCCTCAGAGATGATCCCCCAGGCCTTGGAATAGCACCTTCTACAACTAGCCTTGACAAAATTATATTTGAGTATTGAAAGAAATAACTATCTCCTGTTCTTTATCTCTTAAAATTTCTATAAAATCTCCATTGTTTATCAATAAAAAGTTAAATATGTAAAGGGCAATCATAAAGATTAAGAGTCCTTAGTCCTGGGAGGAGGGCCAAAGAGAGACACACCTGCCATTTCGGTCTCGAAAAAGGCAATGAGCGACTGCATGAAAGACAGGATCCACTGGTCTGTAATGTTGGCACTTTCTTTAACCGTGTTCTCATTGTAGAGGAATTCCATTTCTTCCTCCTAGGAATTGACAATTATTGAAATATTCTGTTTGCTTGGGGAAATTAATGTAAAGAAATGAGCTGTTTAAAGCACTTAAACTGGAACAGCCAATACCACGCCCCGCCTCCCCCAATCCAGGCCTATTGGCAATCTAAATTTCTAATTTTCAGTAATATTTTCAGGATAAGCTCTAAACCTGGGATATTAAGTCTTCAATTAGTGAATTACATTTTTGAGAGAAGGAGAAGTTAGGAAAAAAATTATTCTTCTGCACCAAAGAATGATTATGAATTGAGAAACATTCCAAAATATTGTCAATAACTATAGGGTATAGTTACTTTAAATCTGAGGGAGGAACGACAGTAAAATTTGCACGCACTGGAAGACTGTCTACAAATTGAAAATGAGCACTGATTGTAGAGCCCGTGTCTTGCTGCCATGCCCAGACCAGGCACCAGATCGGCAGAGGCTGCAAAGTGGCCCTGCCTAAGAACTGTGGGCCCAACAAGGTGGTTGGAACAAAAAGCCAGGAGCACTAGGGACCTGGGGAAAATGACTGCCTTTCTCAAACACAGGGGAAAATGTCCCCTGGGAAGCTTTATTAGCAGACCTAGACAAGCCAGAGGCAGAAGCAGCAAGTGACCGGACTGCTGGAGTGTGATGTTCAAAGCTCAGCTTCCCAAACCTGTTTCTCAGGAAGGAATAACATCCCATGTTTAGTCAACAGTAATTTACCAAGCAATTCTACTTGTAAGATGCTGGAGGTAAAAAGATCAGTGGTACCGGGCCCTAACCCCAATGGAGTCCTGAAAGCTAAGACAGGAGCCTGCGTCATGGAGCAGGAGAGGCAGCTTCTCCAAGAATGTCATGGGCAGCAGGACACTGCTCGGGAGGCATTTTCATATACATCACAATCATTACTTTAAGTCCGATGACCCCAATGAGAATTTCTCTCACTCAGAGGATCAGCCCAAAGGCACCCATGGAGGGCCTTTACTCTGAGACAGTAGCTGACCCTTCACTGGCTCTGCCATGCCCCACCCCCACTGGTTCCACAAGGGAGCGGGACTGGCTGACTACATGAATGTTCAATGTAACTCTTCTACAGGTGAGGCTGCTGTCTGCACAGATGAGCTTGCCAAGGAGCCCCAGTCCCATGCTACTGGCGCAACAAGGACCCCGGATAACTTTACCAATGGCCTCCCAAGTGTCTCTGACCCTCCACACCACAGGGACTGTGCAAACCCAGCTCAACACAGCTGGGAAGGCAGAGCTCAACCACAGCACGGCAGTCCATACCTTCTGCAGCCTCAGGACATTCTGGATGAAGAAGCGATAGGCATTGTACCAGGGGAGCAGCACGTCCTTCAGAACATCGCGAACACCTTCCTCCTTAAAGCGGAGGTTTTCTGCTCTCACCACAGGGGAGTTAATCAGATACAATCTGGAAGAGAAAAATTATACCGAAAAGGAATGTAGACAGTAAACAATTATTATGTGACATTTTGACAGGGCAACACCAAAACTAGCATTTCTGCTACAAAAGGGGTAATTATGAATACTCTTCTCGTGGTCTACTTAAAACTGATAAAGCTCTTACTGTTACATGCATGAGGCCAAGCACATTATAAAAGGAGATGTAAGCCCAGTGCAGGTCACTGGTGGTGGGTGCAGCAGAGCCCAAAGGCATCGGCCAGGCCCTCCTCCCAGAACAATGCAGGCACCAAAGACTCCCCAGGAGCAGCTGTGTGTGCTCTGCCAGGGCAGAGGGCTGGGGGGTTTTTAATTTGAACACTCAATGATCTCTAGATTTGAAAATGTCATCATTATTTAAAAACCACTTTGGGGAGTTTGAGTCAACATCATACAAATGTAGCTCCCCCTGCAGCAGAGATACATTTTTTAAAAAGCAAATTCTAAACCACATCTAAGGAATATGACTAACAGAATGAGAAATGCTTACATAAAAATGACAAACACACCCTAGCTGGTTTGGCTCAGTGGATAAAGCATCAGCCTGCGGACCAAAGGGTCCCGGGTTCAATTCCGGTCAAGGGCATGTACCTTGGCTGCAGGCTCCCCCCTGGCCCCAATCCTGGTCAGGGCTCCTGCAGGAGGCAACCAATCAATGATTTCTCTCACATCGATGTTTCTCTCAGTCTCTCCCTCTCTCTTCCATTCTTTCACAAAATTAATGGAAAAATATCCGCAGGTGAGGATTAAAAATAAATAAATTGATTAAATGTAAAAAAAAAAAAAAGACGACAAACACACACAGGGCAAAGCATGGGCTTTTACCTGAGGGCATCAGCACCATACTTATGGATGATGGAAAGTGGATCTGGATAATTCTTTTTTCGTTTGCTCATTTTCTGGCCATCGCTTGAAAAACACAAGTCAATGTCACAGTTTATCTTTATATATGGTTACAGCTATTTTCAACTGGAACACATAAATGCAAAGGGCATACAGCCAATGTTAAAGTAAAACGATAAAGCTGTCTGTCAGTACCTGTAAGTTTCTTTTTAAATACTGTGTTGAATCAACAGAGAAGCTTCAGGAGAGATGAAGGAAGACATTATAGTGTAACAGTTAAACATACAGATGAGGCATTTACCCTACAGAAATGAAAATCTATAGTGACACAAACCTTACAACAAACTTGACAGCTTTATTCATTGTCAGAAACACTGGAAACAACTGACTTGAGCAGGTGAAGAGTCAAACTCTGGGTCACCCACATGCTCAGCAAAGAAAAGGAAGGAAGCAGATCCACAAGCTCCCCGGGACCCTCCAGGGAGTAACACTGAGCAAGAAAAGCCAATCCCAAAAAGTTATACATGGTAGGATTCTATTTACATAATAGACTTGAAATGATACCATCTCAGAGATGGAGAACAGATCAGTGGTTGCCAGAGGTCGGGGAGGAAGCTGAAAGGGCAGGAGGATGTGACTATAGTTATGAAAAGGCAACAGAGGGACTGTGAGATGTTCAAAAGGAAGGAAACTGGGAAAACTCAAAAGGGGCCTTTGTTATTTTTCACAACTGCACGCAAATCTACAATTCAATAAAAATTTCAACTGAAAATGTGAAAAAGCACAGCCTGCACAGCCAGACTGCCTGGGTACTTGAATTTACCACTTATTTATTGTGTGACTTTGGGCAAGTTACTGAATTTTCCTGAACCTCAATTCCTCAAATGTCAAAAGAGCTATGGGGATTAAGCGTGTGAAGATGTGTAATAGCTCACAACAGGGCCTACTGCCACACCCTCACTGCACATAAAGCTGGGCACCTATGTAAACATTCATAGTTTCTTATTTTATTTATGTTTTACTTTTAATAACTTGAGGAAGTACAGGGAAAAGAAGAATAAGACTCCTATGCAATACTAGAAACCTCTATAACCCATAACTTCCTCATGTTAAAAATAAGACAACAAAAATCTATACTAAAGGTCCAGTGTACAGATTAAATATAAGCTATAAGCAAAAGAACTTTATGAAATTCTAAAAACACACACACATTATTTTATCACTAGAAGATCCCAGAAAAGACCTCCCCTTCCATTAGGCTGAGCTCTCAACCCAGCCCTGCTTCCAAAGACAGAGGGAAGTGGGTGGGAGACGGAACGCAAAAGACGGACAAATGCACAGGAAAGGAGTGGGATGAAAAGAGCAGCAAAATTTAAAAAGCAGAGAAGAAATAGTAGTAACAGAGGGGGGCATACCTGAATTCCTCTATTCACAAAGGAAGGTTAGGGGAATGGAGAACCTTGTCATTACACAGGAGTGCACCTGCCTTGCAAGGACGAGCCCATTCACAATCACATTCCTGAAAGGTGGTTGTCCGAAGAGAGCCGTGGCCAGCACCAGCAGAGTGTAAAACCTGGAAAAAATGTCAAAAAGAAAGAGTTAAACAAAACAAGAACCGGAAAAGAAACCCAGCATAGGGAAAAACTGTGTTTACTTGTTGAACTGAATTTCTATTTTGGATCTGTTATCCTTCTTGATAACCACATAAAGCAAAGGTTCTTAATTCTGATGACTTATTAAGTCATGTCAGGATCACTGAAAAAAATTACACGCAGGACCCACTGCAGAGCAGCCCCTGATCAGAAAATGAATTGCTTTATTGAAAGTGAATAAAGGCCTGGAGCCAGATGTTGACCCAGTGGAGGACAGCACCATCACTCTCCTCGGGAAGCCAGTTGGACAGCTACAAGGCAGAGAAGGTCAGAGAGGAATGGTTTCTCAGGACCTGCCCAAAAGACAAAACTGAAAATCAAGAGATATCACCTAGCACAGGGCCATATGAGAGTCTTATGACAAAAAACGAACAAACAAACCTCTCTCCCCGCCAAAAACAACATATCTCTCATTCAAAAGTCAAAAGATAGATGACAGCAACAGAGGCAGTTTTTATTCTGTTGGTCACGATATCAAATATGTCGTTTATTTTGCTTGCTAGCTTATTCCCTAAAAGAACTGCATCACATCCCTGTAAGCTGTCCTGATAGTGAGGCTCTTGTCACCTCTAATCTGATTTTGAGAACATCCCAGGACATATACTGATGAGGTTGGAGACCGGACCCCATGGCTAACATGAACACCTGACAAGACATCCCATTCACTAAGGACTGCTAACAGTTGCCAGATGTCACCAGTCCTCTGAGAAACTCCCTGGGAAGAGGAGTTTGTGCCTGGTACTGTTCCTACAGATAAATGGATTGGAAGCTGAACATAGCACATCCCAAAACATTAGGCTGGAATTTAATCAGTTTGTGATGACTCCTGCAATTTGTAAAAGCAGAAAACAACACCCAAATTCCTTAAACAACTCCTGTAAAACCATTACTAATGAAAATATAATTAGAACCTGGGCCAACTAAGATCATCCACAAAAAGAAGGTAACTTTTTTATAATTAAGAGGGCAAAGGTATGGCGTTAAATAAGGCACCAGATAAAACCAATACTCAAATCCTCTCCCCATGATCTTTTAAAATCTAGATTTTTTTAAATGTTAATTTTGTAAAGCTAGTCTAACATCTAAGCACATTTCCAAGCATCCCTTTTTGCATTTGTAGTACCTCACTCTTTATCCTGTATGTACTAGTAAATACTCATTACACATTTGAGTAAATGATTTGAAATACACAAGCTATGATCATCACACATTGTTTTTTATCACATTTCCAGTGAAACAAATCTCTATACTCCAAGATGTCAGTGAAATAAATTCTAAAACTATAGCCTACCATGGGAGAGACGCCTATTCAAGACACTAACGGGTTGCTTGGTATGAGGAGCAGAGGGCAGGAGAGCCTCTCTCCCTAACACAGTCTTCCCTGCACATAGCTGATAAAGACCAGCTGCTCAGTAAAGTAGCTGCTAAATAAAATGAAATCAACAAAACACTTAAAAGAACAAAAAAACATACCATCCTCTGGTTTGATCAATGCCTTCAGCAATGAAGTCTGCAGGAAATGCATCTTCAAACTCCTTCTTATTTTCAAATGGATAATGAACTTGAGCATAGGGCATGCTGCCACTCTCAAACCAACAGTCAAACACTTCAGACACGCGACGCAGCAATCCCTTCCCACAGCGTGAAGGGATGGTCAGATGGTCAATGCTAATAAACAAAAACGTGCCATTTCTATTAATTTTAAGCACAACAGAACTTGCAGTTTAATTGCCAGTAGGAAACACAATCTCCTGAAAGCTCTTCATACGAACAGAAATACTGGCAATTATCACAGGCTTTCAGAGAGCATCAGGAGTGCTCGACCTAGAAGGTTGTATACCAGGGGCCCCTGCCATCTAATGCAAGGACCGAAGCCACCCCTCCTCATTATGACACAAGTTATCAACAATGTAATTCAGCAAACTAGAGTTTGATTTCTATATGCAGCTCTAGGATCTGCTAGAGACCACATCTTAACACACTGGGGACAGATCACGAGAATTCTTGCTTCATATTACAGTGTTTTACAAAGTATCATACTTTAAAAAGAGATCAGCTTGTAAGAATAATAAATAACTTCCAAATGCAATGGGTATTTAATTTGAAAGCGTGCCTGTAACATTTATGTAAAACGTTTTTTGTACTCGTTCAATAGAAGCTTATCTGGCCACTGGGTGGAGCTAGCAATGAAACTACTGGTCTGCAGTGTGTTAATGTGCTAAACCAGTGGTCGGCAGACCGCAGCTCACGAGCCACATGCGGCTCTTTGGCCCCTTGAGGGTGGCTCTTCCACAAAATACCACGTGCGGGCGCGCACGTACAGTGCAATTGAAACTTCGTGGCCCATGCGCAGAAGTCGGTTTTCGGAAAGGAGATAGACGAAACAAGTATACAAGACGAGTGTGGATGGGAGAGTTGGAAGGGGTCGACCTCAGCGAACGTACCTTAATCAGATTGAGGACATTTTTAGCAAAGGCCAGCTTAGGAGTACCCTAATTAAGTTAATAACAATGTACCTACCTAGATAGTTTAAGTTTAAAAAATTTGGCTCTCAAAAGAACTTTCACTCGTTGTACTGTTGATAATTGGCTCTGTTGACTAATGAGTTTGCCGACCACTGGGCTAAGCCAAAGCTCTGAATGACAGAACTGACATGAATGACACACTTAGAAACTGACCTCTCTCTGTGGAGATCTGAGACCTTTGTTCCTGACAGTTCTTCAAGTTCTGCCATTGACCCAATGCATACTATCTGTCAAAACAAAGTTAAAAAGCAGGAGTGCTGCAGAGGCAAAGATCACAGGGTTTATTTCTGTAACATTCCTATTTAGTTTTAGAGGTCTCTGATCTTCAGGACATTTACCACCAAAATGGCTAACCCTCAGGAAAGACAGGTCACTCTCTGAAGAAGTGAGCAGACTTCCCTTCCTTGCTACCGACCCCATATCAGAGGAGGCTCTAGATGGAAATTTTCAACATTCACAGCCATCATCTCAACAAGCATTTTTTGAGGGTTTACTGTGTCCAAATCTGCAAAAATGACCAGCAGGAGTGAAATGCCTAGACCAGGGGTGGGCAACCTTTTTGTGAGTGCAGGCCAAAACTAGCAAAATCTCTGACTCAAAATTCTTCTGTGTGCCAACCCTAATTTTTTGAGAACATGTTACGCCTACTTGATATCTCGTAAGGTGTATGTATGTGAAGAATCTTGAAGAAATAATAAAATTCATTCGAGCAACAAAATATGATGATGAAAAATACATTTATTTTTTAATGTATACATGTTATGTAAAATTATTTATCTAAGATGCACCTACACTGAATTTATCTGAAAAATAAAAGTCGCTATTAAGAAAAAAATTGTAAATGGATGATTATAAGAGAGGGTTTCGCATGCCAGCAAAAGTTACTGGCGTGCCATGTTTGGCACGCGTGCCAGGGGTTACCCACCCCTGGCCTAGACTATTACTCTAAGCTAAGGCATCTTGTTTTCTTCCTGGCATTTGAATTTGATTCTTTAAGCTGGAATCTTCTGAAGTGAAAGCTAGAACTAAATTATTGTGCAGAGTCAAAATAGTCCTACTGCAAGATGTCAGAATTATGTCCTGGTAAGGAGGCTGAGATGGGCCCACTGAGGCGCTCCCAAAGGAAGCCATCTGACAGGGCTGCTGGGGCTTCTCCGCTACCTGGAGGCACCCTGGTCTCTTTCCTCGTCCTTCCTAACTGGTCCTGAAAAGCCTTGATTCAGCCACACTGGAAATTTACTGAGGTCCCCGGGCTGCTGTGGCTCATGGCGGCTCTAATGCTCTCAGCTTTCAGTGATGGACAGAAAACCCCATTAAGGGAATACATCTAAAGTCCTACATATAACATTTACATAGACCTAAACTCATATACAATCACTTGGTTTTGTAGGTTAAAGGTCTGGAATGCTTGGGTAATTTTTTTCAATCTTCCTTTCCATAACTATAAGTTGGACTTAACATGCTAGACTTAGTGCAGAGTATCTGTTCTGTTCATAAATAACTCACAAGAAGAAACAGAGATATGAGCAACACAAACAACTTACTGTGTGGCTTCCCTGAGAAAAATGGAAATTACATTCACTTTTACACAAAGGGAAATTGTTAAAAATTGCATTAGAGTCAAAATAAAGTTAAAGCTCTAAAAACATTCTTATTTATGTCATTATTATAGGAAGGAATGAGAAAAAGATGAAATAAGGGGCAAAGACAGAAAAGAAAGAAGCCCTATTCTTCTACCTCATAGTCACATGGAACTAATGAACAAAGGGCCTCAATAAAAATCAACACATGAAGCGCCACAGCCTCACCTCCTCGAAGTCCTCGCTGACCCACAGCGGGATGGGGGTGCCCCAGTATCTGTTTCTGGAAATTGCCCAGTCTCGTGCATCTTTCAGCCAATTTCCAAACCGCTTTTCTCTCACAAACTCCGGGACCCTGGATGAGCAGATCAGACACCAAATCACCCGAGAACATTACTGAGTAAATCTGTGAAGGGCACCTGCATAGGCTTTGCGGACCAGACGCCCTGGAAACGCTGAGCTCACTCCTGAGAGGTGGTTTTCTGCATGGGCAGCACCAGATGGCCCACAGTGGCAGCACCCGCTGTGAATTCATCCCAGTGAAAATGGCTCTTTAGTAGAAAACATCACTGCACCCAGGCTTCCCTCCCATGGCCTCCCCTGGGGGACGGCCACAGTCCTCTCAACAGTCACCACATGCTAGCTAGCCTGGCCCCGCTCCTATTTAGTTTCTGGATCACCTACACAACAGCGCTTTATTTAATTGTAACTCACTGACGTGGGAACCAATCACCTAGAAAATAAGAGTCCGAACAGGTAGGGTATTGGTAGCTGGCTGGTAGATGCCTCCCCAGGCTCACCTGCACATTGTACATTAGGCTCCAGCAATGAGGCAAGTTCCTTAAATGTGCTTCTCACCTCAATGCCTTCACTAGTACTGTGCCTCCTCTGTGATAACCTTCATCTGGCAGAACTCCCATCAGCAACTCCTCCCCCAAATTTTTATTGTCTCAGATTGATAAATGGCACCTATCCTTTGAGGTTCAGCTTTGCAGAAAAACTTAACAAGTTTCAGACCAATAGGGTCCCCTAGTCCTGTATCATAGATGGCAGTTTATAGGCTGGCACCTCCCACAGGATACCCGGACTACGAATATTCCATACCTAGCAAATCACACATTAAGAGAACTAAAGAGCGTTCGAGGTATAAAAATGAAAGAACAGCTTTTACTTGAGAAATCAGAGTCACTTCGCTGGAAAAAAAAGAAAGAAAGCTATAGCCACTTCCTTTAACTGCCCCGAGATGCTCCCCATTCTTCCAAAATCAAATGCAGTCTTTAAGTTCTTATGGGGAGTAAAAAAACAGTGATTACCCTCCAAACTCTCAGTGATAAACATACTTTTGCTATACATAGATCCAGTCTTACTTCACTTTTATAACAGTTGAGTAACACTTTTTTTATGACTGGATATTAGCTAAGAGCTTTTGTCCCCTCAGTGCAGCCAGCCTGAACAAGACCATCACAGTCTGGGAACTCAAAAACTATCAAAAGTAGTACAGCTGATCCTTGAACATGTGTTTGAACAGCAGGAGTCCAATTATATGCCAATTTTCTCACGTGACCCATGCAGTTCAAACCCGGGTTGTTTAGGGTCAACGCCAAGGCTGGGAAATCACAGATGTGGAGAGCCAACTGTTACACATGGATTTTTGATGAGGCAGAGATT
>NW_006286234.1:25935-29652 GCF_000327345.1 Myotis davidii
TGCTGCCAACTCCAGTGTTTTATAAGGGCCAACTGTCATCATAAATGGCTTTTGTGGATATATATCCAAAACCAAATGTTTACCCTGAAAATGACTATTATTTACGGCTAATGAACAATGAGAGTACAGCCAGATGTTTTTCAGTCATCCCATTCTGTAAAATGAATAAACAGCAGTTTCTCATTTCCATTTGGCTTTTTTTAAAAAAGTAAAAATACTCTATATGCCTTATAATAAAAAAATGGTACTTTGTTATATCTTATTTAAATTGTTTTGTGTTCCTAAAAAGAAATAAAAATAGATGTTACTACAATATATAATAAATGATGGCTATTAAAATTATTGATTTGGGGGAGTGTAAACCAATACTTACTAACTGCATGACAAAGAACATTCTGAAGACACACATCTTACTGCTCACCAGTAACACAGGTCATTGTTCCTCATCAGCTGGTCCACCATGTGCTCAACCCGCACAAACCAGCTGGGCACCGCTTTGTAAATGAGGGGGGTATCTGATCTAGGAAAGCAGAAATGGAGGTGTGGCTGGTCAGAAGGTGTGCAGGCACTGAGGACAACCACCTTTAGTGTCTCACTTATGTCACCACCACCTACTGGGCCTTCTGCAAAAGTAATGTCTACATCCTCAGTATTGGTCACCACCCTCCACAAAACCAAGAAAGGCAAGCTAGTAAAAGAATACAAGAAAAAATATAGAGTTCTCCTGTTGTGTGACAGCTGTCCAGGAAAGATATCACATTCACTCAGCTTGTGTGGTTAAGTGGTTGAGCATCAATCCATGTACTAAGAGGTCACGAATTCAATTCCTGATTTTGGGCTTCATCCCCAGTGGAGCCTACAGGAGCAACTGATTAATGTTTCTCTCTCATCAATGTTTCTATCTCTCTCCCTTCCTCTCTCAAATTAATAAAAACATTGAAAAAAAAAGTATCACACTCAGCAAAAATGAGGCCTGAGAACATAACATTAACCCTAATCCTAACCCTAACCATAACCCTAACCCTAAACCTAACCCTAACCCACGGAAGATTCCATTTCACCCAAATCTTTATAATCTTGTATTAAAACTTACTATCACATACATCTCACTTAATTCCATGAGAAAATTTTAGAGATGTATCTCATTCTAAAGAAATGTGACCCCCAACACAGAAGATAGTTGTCCCTGTAGGATGATAGAAAATATGCACATATGTCTTTGCCCCTGGATCCTGGCAAAGAGCTCCTGAAACCCTTCTAATTTTCTGGGTGACAAGAGTGTCTTTTCTTCTAATGAGGTGCTTCTGTGTGGGCCCTTGGATGGGGGCTGGACACTGGAAAGATGAAGCCATGATAGCTTGGAATTCCAGCCCTGTCTCCATCCTCCTGAGAAGGGAGAAGGGCTGACAATAGAGCTAATGGTTGATCATGACTTTTGTGGTGAAGCCTAAAATCTTAAAAGTATGGGGGTTGAATGGTTTTCAGGTTGATAAATGCATCAATGGGAGGGCGACACATCCCAACTCCATGGGACACATGATAGTGCTCACAGGACCCTCCCAGACCTCTCCATTAGGCTGTTCACCTGCATCCTTCAATAAATGTGTTTCCTGGAATTCTGAGCCTGACTAGCAAATTAATTGAACCCATCCATGGAGGGATCAGATGGAACCTCTGAACTAAAGCCAGTCCGTATATCAGGGATTAATCTTTGGGACCTGATAATGCCTCTAGGTCAGTGGTTCTCAACCTTCCAAATGCCGCGACCCTTTAATACAGTTCCTCATGTTGTGGTGACCTCCAACCATAAAATTATTTTCGTTGCTACTTTATAACTGTAATTTTGCTACTGTTATGAATCATAATGTAAATATCTGATATGCAGGATATATTTTCATTGTTAGAAATTGAACATAATTAAAGCATAGTGATTAATCACAAAAAACAATATGTAATTATATATGTGTTTTCCAATGGGTCTTAGGCGATCCCTGTCAAAGGGTCGTTCGACCCCCAAAGGGTTCGCGACCCACAGGTTGAGAACCCCTGCTCTAGGTAGATGGTGTCGAATTGAATTAAATTGTAGGACACCCAGCTGGTGTCACAGAGAAATGAATTGCTTGGTGTGGGGAAAAACATCCACAATACTGGGGACTGAAAAATGTCAGAGTAAAGTGTTTTATATAAGTTGTAAAGAAGATCACAAGATAAATAAGTAGGACCCGGTCAGCATGGCTCAGTGGTTGAGTGTTGACTGATGAACCAGGAGGTCACAGTTTGATTCCCAGTCAGGGCACATGCTCGATCCCCAGTGTGTGGTGTGCAGGAGGCAGCCAATCAATGATTCTCTCTCATCATCCATGTTCCTATATCTCTCTCCTTCTCTCTCTTCCTTCCTCTCTGAAATACATAAAAATGTATTTCAAAACAAACAAAAAAAAAAAAACAAGAAACAAGTAGGGAAGAAATAGGTTTTTCCTTTGTTGTCTGTGTCTGTATTTCTAACACAACTCCTGAGAAAAGAAATAACTGTATGCATTCATAACATTCTCCTTGGAGCAGGAAGGCAGTATCCAAACACAAACTCTAAAGAATACAAATGAGATTGAAACCACAAACTGGTGGAGTGGCACAAACATAAGTGTACGCACAAATCAAAAGCTCTGGCTAAAACAGTCCCCTCCTCACCTCCAGCAGAAAGGGTAGCTATGAGTGAAGGTGCTGGCAACAAGAAGTCGGCCTTGTTCCTTCAGCATCCTGATGATATTTTTGTCAGCATCCTGTTAAATAATTAAAATGTAGCTACTGAAATATCCTCCAGTATTTAGTAACATAATATAATTGAGTATTTATAACTAAAATCTGATATTTGGATACCTTTACTACTATGAGTAAAAGGCACAAATAACAAATGTATTATATAAATAATGTATCTATACTTTAGCCACTACGTAACTGCATGCACTTTTAAAATACATGCCATATCATTAAGGTAGTGCAGTTTTCAATCAGCAATGACTACTCCAAGGTCACAACGTTGCGTCATGAGTCACAAGACAGAGCCCATTTTTCCCAACTCCTTTAAACTAGAGCCTGCTTCCTCTAAAGATACTTGACGCTCGAATGCAGCTGATAATATCCGTCTACCTGTACTGATTTTATGCACTGAAGCAACACAAAACAGAAGCAGCTTCCTAAAAAAAAAACCACAATCCAAAATGTGGAAGGTTTTGATAAAAACTAATGAATAAAAACAGTCCGATGAAACCGAGATCTTTCTATGCCTTACAGTCACAGACCTTCACATACTGTCCCGTGAAATCTGACACTTCCGCTGTGAAACAGCCTGAAGCATCCACAGGGCACACAGGGACAGAATCTTTCTGAATGATGCTGAAGTCCATACAGACCCGATAGTCATCCTGGGGGGAAAGGAGAGAAGAATAAAACAGTTCAAGTGTATGAGGAGGTAGTGCAGTTTTCAATCAGCAATGACTACCCCAAGGTCACAAAGTTGCTTCTTGAGTCACCAGTCAGAGCCCAGTATGAGGGAGGTTTACAGGAATCATTTTCTGTATTCTCATACATACCTCTAATCAACTGCAATTATCCTCTCAACTAAAGTTAACTCAAAGACTGCACAGAGATTAACAGTGAATTATAGTTGCGGAGGATTAACATCTAGCCTAGCCTAACCAGACATTATTTCACAGATCA
>NW_006286234.1:33047-34370 GCF_000327345.1 Myotis davidii
TTTATAAATAAAAAGGAAATCCCAGAATGTGTGTGTTTGTGTGTATAAAGTAATAAACTGCTTCTTAAATACATATGTCTGAAAAGGGTCAAAAATAAACAAGACAAATCTCTAGAAGAAAAAAAAGTGGGGAAATTTTATTACCAGATGTCAAAACTTCTTATGAAACTATATCAATTAAGGCCATGTGGTGTTGGTGCAAGACAGATTAATAAATCAGAGGGATAAAATAGAGAATACAGAAAAAAAGTCTGTACATAGTCACTTGATTTATATCAAAGATCACCCTGTAATACAGTGTGAAGAAATATATTTAATAATTAATTCTGTCAATAGGATAACCATATAGGAAAATATTTAATCTTGACAAATACCTCACACCATATGCAAAAATCAATTCCATAAAGATTGTAACTTTAAATGTAATAGATAAATCAATAAAAACGTCTGGGTGAGGTTGAAAGAAAGAAAGAAAGAAAGAAAGAAAGAAAGAAAGAAAGAAAGATAAAATTTCTTATCAATCAGAGATGTGTACAGATATTTAGGATCTGCTCCAAAACTGTCCAGTCAAATTAAAAGCATGAGGGAAGGTGAGGGATTAAATAGATAAAACAGAATTCCCAAAATGTTGATAATATAGCTGGATGATGTAAACATAAGGACTTACTATCTTTACTTTTCTCACCCCTATCACTGACAAAATGATCAAGCTGAGAGGAGTCTGTAGGGCCCAGTACATGCGGCACTCGCAGCAGTGAGAGTGTACACTCTTTGAGCGTCACAAACTATAGAAACTCTCTCTATAGAAAGATTCCATTTAATCCTTCCAGGTCTCCAGACAGGCAGGTAGTAACACCCTGTTACAGGAAAGGTAAAGAAATTCTAGAAAGGTCAACTAATTTATTGCAGAGCTTTCACTTAATGTGAGTTCTGGTTTGCTCTAAAACATGTGCCCTTAATCCCTATACTCTTTTATTCATATACAAATTTCATTAAAAGAATTATATTTTGAAAAATGAAGAAATAAAAGGAAAGAAAAAGAAGGAAAAGAAAATTAAAGAAAAAAGGATTACATTTTCAGAAAAATTACTTTGGACAAAATTTAAAATTCAGCACACTCCCACCTTGAAAAGAGAGGTCGAATTCTCCCTTCTGAACGTGCAGTATTTAGCGAACAGCACTGCAGACGTGATGGGAACCTTGATTTATCAAGTAACTGTGTGACTGCATGCCCTCATCAAAACTCACAGAAGTGCACATCATAAAGAGCAAAGTGTCACCCTGGCTGGTTTGGCTCAGTGGATAGACAGTCGGCCTGGGGAC
>NW_006286234.1:35115-42473 GCF_000327345.1 Myotis davidii
AAAAGCCCCATGTGCTTTCCACTGGAAAAGAAATGATGACAAGATTAAATGACGGAACAATACCAGATCATAATACGATAACCATTTTTAGAGCCCGAAAAACTTTTAAAATGAAATTATTTTCAGGGATGGAAATGGCAATAATTCATACTGGAAAGAAAACATGCTAATTCTATACATCACATGAATAACTCATCCCTAATAAATAATTATCTGAAGTGGCAGAAAAAATGTCCAACTTTTTTAGTGCAAAAACTGGGGCTTTTCATTATTTCTCCTGGACTGAACCCCTCCCTGCAGCATGCTGTTTATCAGTCTCAGAAAACATACTCCTCAAATTATTCCCGCCCTGGTACATAGTTAACCCTTGAACAATGCAGGGCTTAGAGGCACCAATCCCCATACAGTGGAAAACTGAGTGTAACTTTTGATGCTACAGTTGGCCCTTCCCATCCTTGAATTCAACCAGCCATAAATTGAAAACTGTATTTTCAATGTGCAGTTGGGAATGCAAAAAACTTATCTATTCATGGTTGGTTAAATAAAATACATGTATAAGTGAACTGGGGCCTTATTGAAGGGTCAACTGTATTTTCAATCACTGCATACACTTTGCTTCTATTTCTCCTTCCAGTCCAGCTCAAGTTATTCAGCAGTAAAAGGCAAACCTTGAAAGAAACGGGGGGGAGGGCAAAAAGCTACAAGTTCTATGTTCTGTTTGCAGACATTCTACCCTCAGAGGGGAAACGTTTCCAATTTGACTTCATTTGTAACAATAAAGTTAGGTTAGTACATATAAAGCTACAGACTTACTTTTTCTACCTTCATCTCTTAGTATTTCTTTTCAGAAGCCCTTTGTTTTAGCCCAACTGAAACCCCTTTGCTTTCTTACCTTTCTGCGTTTGCAAAAAGTACGTTCAGAAATGATTTTCACAATTAAACCTACACTGCTATGAAAATGTATTAGTATTTCCATGTTTTAAAAATATTCTGGTTGTGCCGTAGCTGGTTTGGATCAGCGCATAGAACATTGGCCTGCGGACTGAAGGGTCCCAGGTTCGATTCCGGTCAAGGGCATGTACCTGGGTTGTGTGCACATCCCCAGTAGGGGTTGTGCAAGAGGCAGCTGAATTGATGTTTCTCTCACACACCAGCAATGATGAAGCTGGGACCTGAAACAAAGCCTTCTGGTTCAAAATACAGCACAAGGGCATCACAGCTCTTTAACTATTGGCACTTGCTTAAAAATAAACATGACAAATAACTATAGACTTTCAATTGCTGTAACCTAACTGACCTGAAAATGTTTACGGTGTGGTGTGACAGGTACTGAGAGGTGTGTCTTCAATGATTTAAACATGGAGAGAACATGGGTGTCCTCAGAATCAGATGTAAGAACAGAGAACACAAAGGTATCTTGCTACTTATAACTGTATACCAAGAAACCCCTCACTGCATTCCCATCTCTCTGGGTGCGGCTCTGGATCAAGGCCTGCTGAGGCTGGCCAGCAGTCAGCACAGAGCACTGGAGTGCTGCCCCCACATACTCTCACAGCTCCCATTTAATATTTCAGAGCACGTGTATTTTATTTTAGTTTTTTAAAAATATATTTTATTGATTTTTTACAGAGAGGAAGGGAGAGGGATAGAGAGTTAGAAACATTGATGAGAGAAATATCCATCAGCTGCCTCCTGCACACTCCCTACTGGGGATGTGCCCACAACCCAGGTACATGCCCTTGACCGGAATTGAACCTGGGACCCTTGAGTCCGCAGGCTGATGCTCTATCCACTGAGCCAAACCGGTGAGGTCAGAGCATGTGTATTTTAGATACATAACAAGTGATTTTGTCCTAATTCAAGGAATTTGCAGCTTTTGTCTAAAATTCACAGGATGTCCCAGAAATGTCACAAAGCTAACTGAGTGAATTGGACAGGTCTTATTTATCATCTATGTACTGAGAGCATATTCCGCTGACTTAACCCAGAGCTCCTATCTAGAGTGTCCATGTGCATTTTCTGAGAGGGCTCAGCTTTCTGCGGGCTCTCAATAGGGCCTGTAATTCACAAAGTTGAGAAGTCATTGACCTAATGGAAGAGTTTTAAGACAAAAACACATGAAATATTTTAAGATACATGAGAAAAGGATGCAATAATGGCATTATTCCGAGGAACACAACCAAGAGACACTTCAGAAAACGTTGTTTTGCAGATGGCATCCAAGTTCAGCCTTGAAGAGTAGGTTATATTCGAGCATACAGGCCATTTCAGAAAGGTGAAGCAAATTTAAAAAAGAGAATGTAATGAAAAGGAGGGCAGAAAGGGAGGGTAGGGGGGACCACAGCAGTTTGAGGCAAAAGATGTTAGGGGATGTGAATAGGAAGCAGGTCTGCCTCATGCCTAGTGGAGAGCACCCGGCAAGGAATGTGTTGGCAAACGAAACTACAGGCTCACAGGAAGGGACCAGGTCAGGCAAAGCGTAGGGATAACCACCAGCAGCAACAAGTAATGAGGAAAAGGCCCCTAGTTAGGAGACAAGAACACGGGGAAGCACTCAAGGAAAGACACATGTGGGCAATATTGTGCAAAGAGTCCACAAGGCTGAGGTCATCTGCACCAACCAAACTCAACCTCTGCATTGAAAACAGAGATAAGCAAATGTTTTATCCTGGGCCGCAATGCAAGTTTTTTATGGCCAATGCTATGCCAAGCTGAATATATTTCTTACATAATATACAAAGCTAGGCCAGTTCTGAGGGCTTTGCTCATCATTTTAGTCTAAGACAAGCATGTCAAATCATTGGATGACCAGCGGCCACCGGGCTGCATGCCTCGTTTAAATAAAAGACATGCTTGTTCTAAGACCTATAAATGAGGATTAATTCCTGCTAGCCTTGTTGTTTTGTTGGTGGTTAGGTTTGCAACTATAGCTGCAAATTCTCTGTCAGAAAACGAAAACCACATAAAGCACCTTTATGATTCCTAAAAGAACTAAGTTACTAAATGTGTGAGCTTTGCAGTGGTGCCTAGATTTAAAGGACCCACCTAATCCATTTATTGGAAATAAATTCTGTTTACTTTTACACACAGTTTTATTCTAAGCATAATCCTAAATTTATAAAATAGCCAAAAATAATCCCTCATATTCCTTGGGAATATGCAGACCATAAACAATAAATATATACACAATGAATCTTTTTTTTTGTTTGTTTTTGTTTTTTGTTTTTTTGTTTTTTTTTTTTTTTTTAAGGGTTTCAAAATTGTCCCTTTCCCCCCCCCCCCCCATTAACCCTCACACACACTCATGCTCCCATCCCCCTGTTGTCCATGTCCATTGGTTTGGCTTATATACATGTATACAAGTCCTTCGGTTGATCTCTTCCCCTTACCCTCGCCCTCCCCTACTTCCCTTCTGGGGATTGATAACCTGATCGCTGTTTCTCAGTTACACAATGAATCTTATGAAATGTGACTTCTTATGCAATTTGAGAAAAGTATTTTTAAGATTATTAGTACAAGAAGGCAACACAAACAGAACTGAATCCTGTTAACACTAAAGTAGACTGCTTCAAGCACATTCATGGAAAGAGTAGAACAATCAGACAATGTGAAGCCCACACCAGCTACCATGACATTGGTCCAGTGATCAATACTACAGAGGGTGGTGGAGAGCACTGTGGTAGAGCTCCCTAAGCTCACCTTCACAAAATAGTCAAACAGGGGCCTGTATTTCTTGCCTTGGAGAGAGGCACCTGGAAATCTAGGGAAAAAAGGAGGAACGCAAACTCACAATTAGATTCAAATTATCAACGAAACTAGGTTGCACCCACATGAAGTCATCACTGCCTTAGGTTACCGAACATACTAGTACTTAAAATAGTACTTAAGTACTTAGTATTAAAAATCGTAATATACTTAAAGCTAAATTTGAAAAATATAACTTTTGAGTAATAAAGTGTCTTTTGATTTGTATATTTACCTTTCAAGGATCTCATAGTCATTCTCCAATTTGTAGAGGGCCGGTAATCTGGCTTCCATTAAAATGAATGATTTTCCTCTGACAACATCTATAAGAGCAACAGGAAAAGAGGACTTCAGTGACAGCCAGATGGTGGCTTACTCTAAAGACAAACCTCAGCTCAGCTCTACCACAGGCCACTGCAGGCCACCTGAACCAGCGTGTCCAGCACTCAGGGCAGCACTGCCGATAGGGCTAGCACACACTACTTTCTACATACATGACAAAGCATAAAAAGCAGCAGGCAGCTCAATTGTCATTAATTGCACCGCTAGCCATTTAAAGTGAATTAATCTTTACTTTCTCCCACCAAAGTTAATATGTGTGAATGAGTCAACGTCCTAACATTAATAAACCAAGAAGCTCACAAACACAAGCCCCTATAGGTTTTCAATATCTTGGTCGCTCTCTTCTCCTCCTGGCACCCCCATGCGAATGTTAGTACACTTGGAGTTGTCCCAGAGGCTCTTATACTACCTTCATATTTTTGGATTCTTTTTTCTTTTTGCTCTTCTGATTGGGTCTCTTTTGCTTCCTCATATTCTAAATCGCTGATTTGATTCTAGGCATCCTCTATTCTACGTAGCTCATGGATGTGTAGAGCTGTAATCTGGTGTGGTCTGAAGGTAGCCATTGGGCACACTGGCTCTGGGGCCACCTGGCAGGATCTACAGAGGCATCTGCAAATGGCTGCTACTTGTATTGGGCTTGAAGTGCCCAGGAGAGGCCCATTGTGAAGCAAGGCAGGCTGCTAGTGCTGGGTCTCACTATGGCTTCAGAGATTTTGGGAAAGTCTGAAGTGTGAGCCAGGACAGGCCATTCATATAGAAACGCTGCTGCAAACAGTTTGAGTGGGGCTGCAAGTTGTAATGTGCGGTGTCTTTGGAAATCACCAGGGCTGAGTCAGGAAATAACAGTGTGAGCAGGGCTGAAGGAAACTTCGATATGGCTGCCAGCTCTGAGATAGGGCACGTTTCAGCAGAGGAACAATGACTCCTGCCAGTATGCCTGTCTGGGAAAGCTGCCCCCAAGTTCTTGCTCTGAGGTCAGACAATTCAATTCCTCCCTGTATGTCCCTGGATCCCTCCAAGCCACTGCCCCAGGGCTCGGACTCAGAGGAAGCAGGTCCATGTAAGTTCGTGCACCGGCTCTTTAAGAGGGACTGCCTGGGTCTTCAGCAGCCTCCTGGTCACCCAGCCACAGTCCCCACTAGTTTTTAAAGCCCAAAGTTATGGGGACACATCTTCCCACTCTGGAACCCTGGGCTGGGAGTCTGGGACCCTCTGCTCCTCACAGGAGGCCTCCACAGCAAAGATATCCCTCCCAGTTAAAAAAACAACACATGTGAGTATCAGACCTGCCCGAGTAAAAGCTATTCTGGGTCAAGTTGGCTGTCATGAAAGGTGGAATTTCTTTTCTTTTTTTAAAAAAATATGTAATGCTTCACAAATTTGCGTGTCATCCTTGTGCATGGGCCATGTTAATCTCTGTTTCATTCCAATTTTAGTATATGTGCTGCCGAAGCGAGCAATGGAATTTTTTTTCTGGTCTCGAGTTTTTCTTTTCTTTCCATGGCTTCTTTCTTCCACTCTTAGACTTTCCTAGTGATGAGAGCCATGCAGCCTACCCAAGTTCCATGGGAAAGGAAGCTGTGCTTGGGACTCTTCTAGACGTCACCTATGAACTTCTTTATCTGACTGTTTATGAGTAGCCTTTACAATATTCTTTTGTAACAAACTGGTAATCTAGTATGTACAATGTTTCTCTGCGTTCTGCTTCAGCAAATTAATAGCATCTGAGGAGGAGGTCTTGGGTTAGCCAGAAATATATGTGACATTCTGGACTTGCAATTGGAGTCTAAAGTGGGGGTTGGTGGTGGGGACAGTCTTATACAAGTGAGTCCTTAACCTTTGGGATCTAACTGCAGACAGCTAGTATCTGAATTGAGTAAATTGCTTGGTGGTGTTTAAAAAACACATATCATGTCAAAACCGGTTTGGCTTGGTGGATAGAGCGTTGGCCTGTGGACTGAAGGGTCCCAGGTTCAATTCCGGTCAAGGGCATATACCTTGGTTGCGGGCACATCCCCAGAAGGAGGTGTGCAGGAGGCAGTTGGTCGATGTTTCTCTCTCATCGATGTTTCTAACTCTCTATCCCTCTCCCTTCCTCTCTGTAAAAAATCAATAAAAAATATATTTAAAAAAATAACTAAAAATAAAGATAAAAAACACACATCAGAGCCCTAGCTGAGTGGCTCATTTGGGGGGAGTGTAGTCCCTTACACCCAAAGTTTGTTGGTTCCATCCCCAGTCGGGTGCATATGGGAGGCAACTGATCAATATTTCTCTCTCTTCCTCTCTCTCTCTTTCTCTCTCTCTCCCTTCTGCTCTTTAAACACATGCTCTGTGAAGATTAACCGTTTGACTGCTAAGGAGCGCTATCGCGCTCTTCTTATTTAAAACAAATTTATGTAAACAATTGGTATTTTTTAATTTTTGTTGTTGCAAAGCAATACAAGTGAGTTTATTGTATAAAAAGTGTTTTACATTTTTTTCCCATACACACGCAATTAGTGCCGCAGTTTTGGCATATGTCCGAAAAAATACGTCAGCAGCCAAACGGTTAAAAAACAAGCACCCCACACACATCAGAGATTCCTAGGAATGATGAGATGCCAGCTCTCTGAACCTTCAATACTTCATCTATAATGGGGGCATGATGTGCAAAAGTATGCTAAAATCAGAAAATTATAAAGGAATTTTTACTTTGTATATCTTCACTATTTTGCTTTTTGGTATGCTATATTTTTAATCTGTCAAAGAGAAAAGCACAGAGCCAAAATGGCCTCACTCAATACCAAACCCAGGTTTATTATTTGATCTAATTGTTTCAACTTCTCCTAAAAACATTAATCAACAAGTCTGGAATTTTCTGGTCAATACCAATGAGGTAATCTGTGGCATAGACTCTCACCATATCCACCCCAAAGGAAAAGGAAGCAATCTGAATAACAAACAAACAAACAAAAACCTTTGCTATTAGCTTCCTCAAAAAATACACACATAGCAAACAGATGTCCTGGTGTAAAAATAATCCTTTCTTTTCGTTCCCTAATAGCTCTCCTTGCCCTACCCCTCTTCCTATAAAAATGCTTCATTTTGTACTATCCTTAGCAGCAACCTTCTACTTGCTAGATGGGATGCTGACCACTTATAAAAGCCAATTAGACCTTCAACTTTAGTTGGCTGAATTGTTCTTTAACACATTAGAAGTGAAAACAAAACAACACAGTTCTTTTACAGATTGTTTACTCCACAAAAAAATGTTATGTTTACTCTTT
>NW_006286234.1:42507-51156 GCF_000327345.1 Myotis davidii
TTCCCAAAATGTTAACAATTATCATATCCATATTAATCATAAGTCACCAAGCTCACACTTACCTTTAATCTTTACATACTGCATATCCGGATTAACACAGAGGGCAAGGTTACTAGGCAGAGTCCAGGGAGTGGTTGTCCAAGCAACCAAAGATATATTTTCGTCTTCCTCCAAAGGAAAGGTAACAAATATTGAAGGATCTTGAACGTCCTCAAATAAAATGAGACAAAGTATTTTTTTTAAAAATCCATAATAACAAACATTGAAGAAAAAGAAAATAATCCTAAAGAATAAAAGATTTTCAGAATAAATTGAGCTTTTAAAAAAACATTTGCCACATTTATAAAAAATATATAAATCAAGAAATTCCAAATATATTTTTTAGTATACTTTAAAAGTTTTAACAATTACACATTGCATAATGACATTAAGATCAATGGACTGAAGATATGGTGGTGATCCCTTAAGATTACAATGGAGCTGAAAAATTGCTATAGACTAGGCCAGTGATAACGAACCTTTTGAGCTCGGCGTGTCAGCATTTTGAAAAACCCTAACTTAACTCTGGTGCTGTGTCACATATAGAAATTTTTTGATATTTGATTTGCAACCATAGTAAAACAAAGATTTATATTTTTGATATTTATTTTATATATTTAAATGCCATTTAACAAAGAAAAATCAACAAAAATAATGAGTTCACGTGTCACCTCTGACACGCGTGTCATAGGTTCACCATCACTGGACTAGGCTAATGATGCCTTAGGTTCCCTAAGGTCATAAGGCAATGTATTACACAAGTACTTATGTTAGGGGCAAAAATAGAATATTGGGGACTAGCTCTGGTTATGGGAAATATTAATCATGCTCTGTTGCCTTGTGTTGGTTAAAGAAAGGACTTTCTGACCTGGCTGGGAGTTGTATGCCCCCAGGCCCTGGGAGTCAACCTTGTGTGGACGAAAGGGGCCACATGCTGACCTGACAAGCTCAGGAGAGGCCTGCATGGCAGTTTTGCAGACTCGGAGACCTAAAGTAACCACAAAGAATGGTCTGAAATTAAACCTTAACTAAAAGCAGTTATGGTGGGCAGTTATGTCCTAGGCCGGTATCTTCACTGACAAGATCAACTTTGATCCTTACGGGTACATCCCCAGTAGGAGGTGTGCAGGAGGCAGCTGATAGATGTTTCTCTCTCATCGATGTTTCTAACTTTCTATCCCTCTCTCTTCCTCTCTGTAAAAAATCAATAAAATATATATTTTAAAGGGGCTGATTCACTGATCTCTAATAATAAAAGAGAAACATGCAAATTAGCCATCCCTCCCAAGCTCAAGCCACGCCCACCATTTGATCAGAGTGATATGCAAATTAACCTGACAAAGATGGCGGACCTGTGGGCAGCACGCATGTGCACAGGCACCGAGCTGCTGGGGGCAGAAGTCCCACACTGCCCCGCCCTGGCTCATCCAGGCCAGTGGGCAGCATGCACAGGGGTGAAGCGGCCGGGGGTTGGGAGGGGCAGGACGCCTGGCTTCCGCCCAGCCCTGGCTGCTCCAGGTTGGTGCGCAGCATGTGGAGGCAAGGAGTGGTCGTGTGGGGCAGGACACCTGGCTTCCGCCCAGCCCCGGTCACTTCAGGCAGGTGAGCAGTGCCCGCTGGCGTCCTGCCCCACGCAGGCCGCTCTGGGCCTGTGGGCAGCATGCTGAGAGCCTCTGGGCAGAGGAGACGGGCCGGTGGAGAGCGGCCTGTACTCCCCACATGGCTGCGGTGGCAGCTGTGAGCGTGCCAAGCAGAGCCTGAGGGTCGAGCTGAAATAGCGCCTGCATGACATCAGCACCGAGTGGCTGCACAAGTCCCGCCTCCTGGCCCAGAAGGCGTTCAATTGCAGGGACAGCCACCACGGTGGGCCAGATTGACACCCTCCTGGCTGTGCCACGGGGGTTTGCAGATCTGTGAAACCACAGGCCTCCGGTGCACACATCCTCTCCTCCCCTCCTGGCATGCGAACATCCCCCAGCACACTGTCACCCTTGTACGCTTTCAACAGTTGCAGACCAAGGCGCACACAAGTTCCCCCCGCCCCTCTGCAGCACTTCCATCAAACCCAGCATGCCTAAGTCCCCCACAGGAAGTGCACACGTCCCCTCCAACATGCTCATGTCCTTTGGGGAGAGTCTGGGTGTTCTGGGTAATGAGGGTTGGTGCCTGTGAGATGACAGTGAGAGGGCAGAGTGCTGATGCCCTGTTTCTGCAGAGGCCAGTGCAGTGACGAGATCACCTCTGTGGGGCTAATGCAGGTGCTGAGGCAGGAACAGGTGCAGACAGACACACCTGGAGGGTGTGGGTGGCCCTAGCTGAGGTGCCTTCAGTCAGCGTTCAAGATTAAGAACCCAGAGGTGGCGAGGAGTTCCGCTCTCTCAATGAAACAGAGGGATAGTTGGGGTGACTGCAGAGGAGGAATGTGCATTTTGGGTGCCGGCACCCATGAGCGAAGACTGCCCTGACTGAGCCTTCTTTGCTTGGGGCCTAGCGCACTTCTGCCGGGCAGCGGGTGACAGGACGTGCTTTTCCGAGTTAGAGAGAAAACATTGATTCTCCCGCTGCCGGCGAAAGTGGAAAGTGAAGGGGGGAGACATGTGGGGAGTGAGCGAGGTTCCCTGTCTGGGGGTTCCAAATCCGCATTGCTTCCTTTCACCGCTGACTAGAGAGATATACAGGGTGTCCCCCCAAAATGTATACACACTTTGAATGCCTACTAATTCCAATGGGTTTAAGCATGAGAAGAAAGAAACAATGGAGCTGTTATCTGTTAAAAGTGCAGGCACAGGCCTGGCTGGTTTGGCTCAGTGGATAGAGCAGAGGTGGTTAGGGGCAATCAGGCAGGCAGGTGAGTGGTTGGGGTGATCAGGCAGGATGAGTGGTTAGGGGCAATCAGGCAGCAGGTGAGTGATTAGGGGCAATCAGGCAGGCAGGCAGAAATGGTGAGGGGCGATCAGGAAGGCAGTTGAGTGGTTGGGATGATCAGGCAGGCAGGCGAATAGTTAGGGGCAGTCAGGTAGGCAGTTAAAAGTGCAGGCACAAACCGGCAATCGGACATTCCCTAAGGGGTCCCGGATTGGAGAGGGTACAGGCTAGACTGAGGGGCTCCTTCCCCGCCCGCCCCCCTCACCCCAGTGCAAGAATTTCGTGCACCAGGCTACTAGTACTGATACTAATTCTCATATTCTCATGCCAAGTGTTTGTTCATCCAAGGTTACAGGTATCTATATAGATATGTACTCAAGATTACAAAATTGTCTGTATAGATATGACAGGTGTTTGTTAGATATGATATATATTCAAGGTTACAAATTGTCTGTGAAAATAATTTACACAAGGACCTAAAAGAATATAAAAAGAAAATACTTCCTCCTTTGGGTGTTCAGAATTTGACAAAGGTAGTAATCTGCTCTGAACCTGCACGCAATAAAGATGACTCCTAACTAATTGGCTCATTAGGTGTCTTGTCCAGCTAGCTGATTTGCGATCAACACACCAACAAAATAACTGTTTAGGAAAAGTTATTTTTATTAAAAAATCTAAGTATGAGTCATTCTGAAACACCGTATACATGAAGAACTTATAACACACCAAAAAAAAATTTTTTTAAATATATATTATTGATTTTTTACAGAGAGGAAGGGAGAGGGATAGAGAGTTTGAAACATCGATGAGAGAGAAACATCGATCAGCTGCCTTCTGCACACTCCCTACTGGGTATGTGCCCGCAACCAAGGTACATGCCCTTGACCAGAATCGAACCTGAAACCCTTGATTCCGCAGGCTGACGCTCTATCCACTGAGCGAAACCGGCTAGGGCATAACACACCAAAATTTTAACAGAGTGAAAAGTTGGTCTCTCTGACTCCATTTGTTTAAGCCTGCTTTGTCCCCAGGGCCTTACAGCTTCTGTTTAGTTTTGAAAATAGAAATGCTAATCATTGGAAAATTCTGCTCCAGGCTCCCAAGGAGATAAAGGAGGTATGTACAAAAATTATCAAAGATTTGAATGGACTCACATAAATTAGAGTCAATACATCAAGAAGAAGGAAGTTTTACAAGCTTCCTTGGACCTATGCTGGTGTTCAAATGCCTGCAGTTGTTAATCACCTCTTTGCCCTCCTGTCTTCCTTTTCCCTTGACACAAAAGGCTGAATTCTGTACTTTCTTGAGATGATTTTTTTAGGATGCTAGACTGTCATCTTGTTGGCTGCTGGCTATCTGAATGAAGTCACTTCCTTGCTCTATCACGTTATCACTCAACTCACTGGCTGTTGTGTGGCAAAGAATAGGAACTTGGACTCATCTACACTAATAAAAGAGAAATATGTAAATTGGTCATCACTCCACTACACCCACTAGCCAATCAGGATGAGCATGCAAATTATCGCAACAAAGATTGCAGATTAATTTGCATATGCAGGCGTGGAGCAAAGACTGAAGGCTCCAGCCTGCGCAGAGACTGAAGACTGATGAAGCATGGCTTCTCCACTGTGGTGGAAGCGGAGAAGCCAAGCCTTGCTGTTGCGGCCGGAGTGAAGAAAGCAAGCCTCGCTGCTTCGGCCGGAGCGGAGAAAGCAAGCCTCGCTGCTTCGGCCGGAGCGGAGAAAGCAAGCCTCGCTGCTTCGGCCGGAGCGGAGAAGGCAAGCCTCGCTGCTTCAGCGAGAGCGGAGAAGGCAAGTCTCGCTGCCGCGGCCGGAGCGGAGAAGCCAAGCCTCGCTGCTTCAGCCGGAGCGGAGAAGGCAAGTCTCGCTGCTTCAGCGGGAGCGGAGAAGGCAAGTCTCGCTGCCGCGGCCGGAGCGGAGAAGCCAAGCCTCACTGCCACGGCCAGAGAGGAGAAGGCAAGCTGTGGCCAGACCAAAGGCCTGGGTCCCGGGTGCTGGAGGAAACTGGTGCTGGCAGCCAGGGGAAGGAAGGCCTATTGCGCGAATCTTCGTGCAACAGGCCTTTAGTTTACAATAATTCAGTTCATCAAAGAAATACAATATAAAACAAACCTAGAGGCAACCAACACACAATCATAGAATGGCGAAAGTGGAAAAATAAAATGCTAAGTGTTGGCAGGATGCAGAGTTATCAGAACTGCCTAGTGGGAGTACACATCAGTATAACCACTTTGAAGCACTCTATTCAAGTATCTATTAGAATGGAAGGCATCAAACCAGAGCTCACAAGCCAAATTTGGTGGTGTCCTGTTTTCATACACCCCAAGGGCTGAGAATGGTTTTGACAGAGTTGAGTACTTGATTCAGAGATCATTTGGCTCACAAAGCCTAAAATATTTATTATGTGGCTCTTTATGGAGTTTGCCAACCTGTATACTGGAGCTAAATGTAACAACTGACTCAACCATTCCAGTCAAACAGAAATATGTACAGTATATGCCCCAAAAGACAAGCACTGGGAAGTTCCAGTAGCACTATTGATAAGAAAGTTTGCAGAAGCACATACTGAAAATTAGTGAAATGCCCATCAACAGTAGGATAAAAACCAGGCCGTAATGAAAACAGTGACCTACGAACACACAAAATGGATGACTTCAAACGTAAACTTGAGCAAGAGAAACCAGACACAAAAAAGAACACATTGTATGATTCCATTTATGCATAACTTAGAATCAGCAAACAACTCAATGCAGTTGAAAGTAGGGGTGAGGTGTGTGTTTAACCTGAAGGAACCATGAGATGGGAGAGCTACTGACAGGTTGATAAGGTTCTTTCTTTCTGGGTGCTGGCTTCAAAGATGTATTCATTTTGTGCAACTACATGGAATAGAGCAAGAAAAGGAGGAGCAAAAAAAGGTCTTATCATTAAAACCGGCCAGTGATGGCGACACGTGAACTCATTTTCTTGGATGATTTTTCTTAGTTAAATGGCATTTAAATATATAAAATAAATAATAAAAATACATAGCTGATTCTCACAGCCAATTGGCCTGGAGGTCAATTCCTCCCAGTAACACCTACAACAATCAAGGCTTATGTGCACAAAGCCCACAAAGGGGTACACCAAGAAACCGGCCAGTGATGGCGACACGTGAACTCATTTTCTTGGATGATTTTTCTTAGTTAAATGGCATTTAAATATATAAAATAAATAATAAAAATACATAGCTGATTCTCACAGCCAATTGGCCTGGAGGTCAATTCCTCCCAGTAACACCTACAACAATCAAGGCTTATGTGCACAAAGCCCACAAAGGGGTACACCAAGAGTGTCCACCTCAGGTTATTGGGGAGGCTGAGCCACTGGGCTCTATAGGATACCTACCACACAAGGCCACTCTATCAACTCAAGGAGACTTAACAGCTACCCAATACATAGAAACAAACACGGGGACACAGCTAAAATGTGGAGACAAAGATATGTCACAAATGAAAGAAATGGAAGAAAGCAAACTACTGATATAGAATTCAAAACCACGGTTACAAGGTTACTCAGGAATCTTCTAGAAACCTCCGAGGAACTTAGTGAAACTTTCAAAAATCTTAGTGAGAATGCCAAAAAAAAGGGGAAAAGGACCAATCAGAAATTAAGCATACACTGACTGAAATAAAGAGTAACATAAAAGGGAGAAACTAAGATGGCGGCATATATAAACACACAGCAGACAAGAGGATCCCAAGAATCAAGTCAAAGATTTGAAATGCTGCAAGGTATTCTTTAAGAAGAGGAAGAAGAAAAAGGTAAAGATAAAAATTGTGAACAGCAAATACATATCTATCAACAAGTGAATCTAAAAATCAAGTGAATAAAAAATCTGATGAACAGAGTAAACTGGTGAATATAATAGAACCAGGGGCATAGAAAGGGAGTAGACTGAAAATTCTTGGGGGGAAAGGGGTGTGGGGGGTGCGGTAAAAGACTGGATAAAAATTGTACACCTACGGATGAGGACAGTGGGGGGGCGGGGTTATTGGCAGAGTGTGGAGTGGGAACTGAGTTGAGGAGAGCTATGGGGGGGGGAAAGAGGAACAACTGTAATAATCTAAACAATAAAGATTTAATTAAAAAAAATATAACTGAGAGACAAATGGTATGATATTTATGAGACAAAGAGAAATATGAACATCAATTATACCCAGAATTTAAAAATTATAAAGTATTTACTATTAAGGATGACTAGTCATGACGTTTTTAGGAAAGATAACAGTAAGACATTGTGGACAGATCATGAGAATTCTCACTTCCTATTACAGAGTGTTTTACAAAGTATCATACTTTAAAAAGATATTAGTTTGTAAGAACATGTAATAAATAACTTCAAAATGCAATAGGTGTTTAATTTGAAAGCGTGCCTTTAACATTGATGTAAAATGTTTTTTGTACTCGTTCAATAGAAGCTTATCTGGCCACTGGGTGAAGCTGGCAATGAAACTACTGGTCCGCAGTGTGTTAATGTGCTTAGGATATAATTCTCTACATTTGTATGTACTTAAAATATTTTATTAAAAAAATACAGCACAATATGAGCACTGTCATTGAAGCATATTTTGGAGACAACAGAAATCATGTCCATCTCAGTAGAATTTGCAAGGATCAAATTGAATGTATGAAAAGCATTCTATAAGATGCAAAGTGCTTTCAGAATGCAAGTTTTAATATTTTCAAATTGGAGCTATGAAGTAAGACTTCCTCCCTAAAATCAATGTCCTTTAAAAACAAAGAGGGTTAGATAAATTTTTAGAAATGAAAGCACCTTTTAGATACACACAGATACACACACATGAGAACATATAGATCTGCTAATGATTCAGAAGACTTACTTCTTTTACTATCTTTCTAGATAAGGTAAAGGAGTATACTATACAATAAGAGCCTAATATGCTAAATGCCTGGTTGTCCATTCAACCAATCAAAGGGTAATATGCTAATGATATGCTAAGGAAGCTCAACCACTCGCTATGACATGCACTGACCAGTAGGGGCAGACAGTCGACCAGTCAGTCGCTATTACAGGTACTGACCACCAGGAGACAGATGCTCCAACTGGTAGGTTAGCTTGATGCTGGGGTCAGCCAATTGGGAAAGAGCGAGACAGGCTGGACATGCCCTGGAATTCTCCCACGGTCCCTCCGTTGCTGGGCAACCTCCTGCGTCCCTCCACAGCCACGATCAGCACCTGTGGGGTCCCTTGGCCTGGCCTGTGCCCTCTCGCAATTTGGGACCCTTGGGGGATGTTGGAGAGCCAGTTTCAGCCCAATACTGCAGGCCAGGCTGAGGGACCCCAATGGGGCACAAATCCATGCACCAGGCTTCTAGTACTTTATAAATGTCAGGCATGTCTAAACTCTTCTATCAGATAGCCAGTTAGCCTGGAGGTCAAATCAACCCAGGTATTCCCGACATCAATCAAGGCTTAACTACAACAAGACTTCGAACAAATACCACTAGGGGGTGCACCAAGAAAAGATAAAAAAATACAGAGACAAAGAAACAGGACAGAAATGTCAGAAATGGAAGATATAGAGCTCAAAACCACACTTTTAAGGTCTCTCAAGAACTGTCTAGAAGCCGCCGATAAACTTAATGAGATCCTCGAGAAATCTAATGAGACCCTCGATGTTGTGATAAAGAACCAACTAGAAATTAAGCATACACCGACTGAAAT
>NW_006286234.1:51782-53354 GCF_000327345.1 Myotis davidii
GGGTGGGGAATGAGGGCGGAGGGTGAGGTGGGAACTGGGTGGAAGGGAGTTATGGTGGGAAAAGAGTAACAAATATAATAATCTGAACAATAAAGATTTAATTAAAAAAAATAAAAAAAATAAACTCTTCTATCATACCAACGACAGGAAATTCCATTTATTAGAGAAAAGATTAAAATACTGTGCACCAAAAAATAAATAAATAAATAAAATACTGTGCACCAATCCCCTATCAGAATTTTTCCCAAATAAATGAACTATGAGATCCTAGATGAGTGATAAAAATCAACAAAACCAATAAACCCTGTGAAACAGTGAGTGGAGGGAACCAGGGCAGAGAAGAACTTGTAAACCCAAGAGAAGCACAAACATGGTCAAAACAAGCAAAACCTATGACATTAAGATACATTATTAACAAATCTCATGAGGGATTGGGGGTGAGATCCCTTGTTTTTAAATTTAACAGAGCCTTGGTTCAGTGACTGACAACATTACCAACATGCAGGATGAATGATCAAATTAACAAGACTCCCTAGCCGACACTCTACATTAGGACTGTTACCTTGGTCACCACACCTTTTACCTTCCAAGAACGTAACTTAATGCCCAAGGACCTTTTACATACCTTGTAATTCTGGTGAGATTCGAAGTTAGAAAGTGGAGTGTTGCATGCAGTGGAAAAAGGCATGACTTTCATACCTCTATAAACAAGGCCTTTATCATAAAGTTGTTTGAAGACCCACCTATCAAGTAAAGAGACGTTTTAGAATCCTAAATAATAAAATGCTAATATGAAAAATCAACAAAACGGCAGAACAACTCGTCACTATGACGTCCACTGACCACCAGGGGTAGACAGTAAATGCAGGAGCTGCCTCCTCATGGTCTGTGCACTCCCACAGGGAGAATGCCAGTCAGCCAGAAGCTGGGCTCACGGCAGGCGAGTGCAGTGGCGGGAGCCTCTCTTGTCTCTGCGGCAGCGCTAAGGACCCCTTGGAGGATGTCCGACTGCCAGCTTAGGCCCGCTCTCTAAGCTGGTAGTTGGACATCCCCCAAGGGGTATGGACTGTGAGAAGATGCAGGCTGGGCTGAGGGCCCCTCTATCCCCCAGGCACGAATGTCGTGCACCGGGCCTCTAGTAATTATATAACCAAAATTCTCTTTACCCAAAGGCAAATATTTATGCCAGGTTTCATTTATACAGTTTGTGTCAACCACAGACATGAAAACACAATGTTTCTCAACTAAAGATTCACTGGTAAATTACAACAGATCAGAATGAGCCTTTATATAGACATGAAAATGCTATTATCTGTTGACATGGAAACATGTTCATATCTTAATGTTGACTGAAAAAAGTCGACACTATAATGTACAGAAAGGTACCAATTATGCAAAACTGCACATTTCAGTACAGACAGTCCTCGGGTTATATCAGACTTGATGTATGTCGTTTCGTGGTTATGTTGCCATCATACACACACACACACACACACACACACACACACACACACACACACTAGAGGCCCGGTGCACAAAAATTTGTGCACTCAGGGGGTAAGGGGGGGCCCC